>NC_056748.1:1058026704-1058191704 GCF_019279795.1 Protopterus annectens
TATAATGGCTACTCATGAAAAATGACCATTGTGTCCCTGTCTAACTGCCCCAATAAGTAAATGAAGTTCTGCAAACTTAACTACAAATGCATAAGGTGAATTTCACTTATTTTCCTTTCATGTCTGTACATAAATACATTAAAAATCATGAAGTGCAGTATGCTGACAAGATGAGTTCCCTTTCCAGATGGTCAGGTGATTAAGTCTGTTTAATAAAGCCGAGGGCTGGTTTTATGTACAGTATATTTGTGTGCCATGCCTGGCAGCAACTGTCAGCTCTATTGCATTTCATTAGCATATTCACAAGCCAGTGGTATATGGCAAGGTACCAGCTTGTTACAATGCTTTCAGCCACTACTGGTCATTTAGCTAAATCCCTGTCTTTCAACCTTGTGAAACCTCTGTGTTTTGGGGCAAACAAGGGCTTTCCTTTTAACTTTTACAATGATGTGTAAATCCCTAGGCTGTGATGTCATCAGCTATTATCAAAACTCATTCATGTGTTTTCATTCTGAATAAACTGCCTTGGAAAAATCTTTTCTCCCATTACTTTTGCCAAAGCACAGATTAATACTCCACAGACAAATAACAGCAGCATTTGCTGTTAAAAGCATTTCAGATGTATTTTTCTTTCAGAGCAGCCTTTTTCATGCTAGCGTTTACCACATCCATTGTATTAGTAGACGAGGTTTTCATGGGAAAACCCTGTTATCTTTATTCATTCTTCACACATGTGAATTCAGGTTTATAAGTCTTTGTTTCACTGCCATGGATTATGTACCACTGCAGGTGTGAAACAGCAGCCGATTCTAAAAATGTTAACTTATGACTCCTAGGGGCAGATTGCTATAGCCGGTGCCTTCTTAAATATAATGTAAAATAACTGTTAATGCTGCTTGCAGAATGTTTCAGAAAACAGCAAATAATGAGCAGGCTTTGAAATGATTGAGAGGCTCCCTCACAGAAGGGTTGCAGATTAACGGAGCACTCCTTCATTAAACAGTGACTCTGACTATCGAAGGAGTACAATTCAGATGTAATCTTTTGTTAGACCTTCATTGTGTCTGTATTCATATACAGCTGGGGGGAGTCTCCTTTGTAGGATGCTGACCTTTTTATCTACCGAATGAGCATAGCAGTGGAAAAAATGTGTACTTCATAGTCATTTTATCAATAAAACAGTACAGCACCTCAACAAATGTGTTTCTTCCTACATAATGTCCTAACATTTAGTTTTAAAGATTAGGGAGGCAGGTTATTTAAATATTTGTTACTTTGTGGAACATCATTTGATTTAGCTTGACTGATAAAGATAAGATCATTCTTTGGATATAATGACTCATTAACTCAAACAATATATTTCATTGACTTGACTAAATAACTCAAAATCACTTGTGCACCAGGCAGTATGCAGCAATATAATATACTGCAATTCTTTAAAAAAGTAATTTCATCCAAACTAAAGCACTCAACTTACTTTTTTCTGTGGGGAGCAGTTCCTCTATGTACCCAGGCAGTGGAATTTTGCAAGCTCTACTTCCAGTTTTAATGTATTCAAGACCATGGTCAATGCACCTCAGCGAAAGAGGCAAACCCCAAGCTTGTCAGTCTCTTTGGACCATGTTGCATTTTGGAGAAGTGTTATTAATCATAAAATTGTCCCTCACACCCAGATGTTAGGATGCCAGTACACATAACACAGGGTAGCCATATTGCAATAATTTATTTAATTGATATTTGCCCTACACTAAATGTAAACATTTCTTAATAAATTATATTAATATGGCTGTTCTGTGGTCTGAAAAATTAGACAGGCAGTATGCGGCCTACAACAACATGTTATTTATTTTTTGCATTTATTAACCAGGTAGCAGGGCTGATTCTGATATGGCTTGAGATACTTTATTGCCACAACATAAGCCAAAAACAGCAGAAGAAAAATGAGACCGAAAATTAAGTAGACGTATTATCTGAAAACACATGCAGCACAATACACATATGAAATGCACTTAAAAGAAAATTATATCATGTTTTATTTATTTGTTTATTTATTGATGGGTGTGTGGACCAATTGATCTGCAGAGCCTTTTCAGCCTGTAAGGTAAAGTGAAATAATGTGTATGTATATTTTATTTTATTTTTATTTTACATTTGTTGACCTGGCTGGTCCAACTGGAAATATGTCCATTTTCAGCAGAGGCCCGGGGAGAAAAGCTCCAAGTCAAAACATTAATACACATTAAAAAACAGAGATACAGATTTAGCTCAGAGAAAAATAATAATAGCAATTAGCATATTTTTACAGTAACAACAATAAGCAATAATTACAAATAGAGGGTGTTCAATAGGGGATGAATGCAGAAAAGTAAGTTTAAAAAAGATTTTATTCAGCATAAATGAAAGTACTAGGAGCAAGTAGCAGCCAGTCAGGGGTAGTACAGGGGCAGAGCCAGGGAGTCACGAGGGGAGCTTTGAGTTGGGATTTGAAACAGGGAGAAGAAGAGATAGCAGTGAGGTTGGAAGGAAGGGAGTTCCAGGCTTTTCCTATTGAGTTAGAGAACAAGGAGTCGCCTGCCAAGTTGTTGGATTTACAGGCTGATATAAGAAGTTTGTTAGAAGAATGCAGGCTTTTGAGGTTGCAATAAGGAGTAATAAGGGTAGTAAGTATAGGGGTGTTGGTAGGTTTGTAGAGGATTTTATGGGCTAAGGAGAGCTGGTGAAATAAGATCAGATTTTGCAGCTCAAGCCATCCCAATTGTTTTAAGTTTAAGCAGTGGTGAGTTCTAAAGGCAGAGCCAGAGGCAAATCTGGCAATACTGTTATAGGCGACAGCCAGTTTGGTGAGGTTAGTTTTGGACAAATATGTGTAAATAGGGGAGGTGTAAAGGAGGGTAGAAATCAGATGGGAATGGGCAATGGTAGTTCTGGCAAGAGGTGTAAGAAATGGTTTAATTCTAATCAGGGAGCCTAGTTTTCTGTTAACTAATTTTACAGTGTTTTTAATGTGAGAATCAAAGCATAGGTTGTTGTCTATCTCTACTCCGAGGAGCCTGGTGGAAGGGTCAGGTGATATGTTGGTGCCATTACTAGACAAGACAGAGAAGTAGAGTGGTGGGGATTTACGGGTGGGGGAGAAAAGTAACATTTTGGTTTTCTTTGCGTTTAAGATTAAGCATCGTTTTAGGAACCATGTTTCAACATTTTGGGAAGTCTGTTGGGTAATAGAGTGCATTTTGGAGGGGGATGAGGCAGAAAAAATCAAAGTAGAATCATCTGCATACTGTATACAGGTTGCAGAGGGAATACTGGTATGAAGATCATTAATAAAGATAGAGAACAGAAGGCGGCCAAGTATTGAGTCTTGGGGGACTCCAAGGGTAATGGGAAGGAGGTTGGATAAGTTGTTTTGTCAGCGCACTGCCTATTGTCTGTTATGAAGATATGACTCAAACCACTTTATAGCACTAGGGTTGATTGCAAAAGTTTAAAGTAAGTTTATCAGTATATGGTGATTGACCATATCAAAGGCACTGTATAGGTCAATGAAGAGACCAGAGGTGAGTATGTTATTGTTCCGTTTTTTGTTGATGCAGTCAGTAAAGGAAAGGAGGGCTGAAGTGGTGCTATGGAAAGGCCTGAAGCCATGTTGACAGTTGGCTAGTAGGTTGTAATTTAACAGGTGTTTAAGAAGTTGTTTTTGGACGCATGTTTCCATGATTTTAGCTAGGGGGGAGAGTAAGGCTATGGGATGGTAGTTAGAGAGTTCTGTTGAGATCCCACCATTATGAAGGGGAATGATATGTGAGATTTTCCACACTGAAGGAATGTAGCTTTCAACAAAGGTTCTGTTAATCAGAGTGGAAATGGGATAGGTTAATGGTTTGGCTGCAATTTTTAGATACTGAGCAGGAAGAAGGTCAGCAGAAGGAGAGGAGGTTTTAAGCTTGTGGAGAAGAGAACAGATAAGTGATGTGGGTACTGGTTGAAGTTGAAAAGTGGGAATAGACGTGTAAGAGGAGGAAGACTGAGAGGAGATATTGAGGGCTAGTTGATTAGCTAGAGACTAGACAGTTTCAGAAAAGAAGGTATTGACGGCATCAGCAGTTTGTTTTAGGTTGTTTTTGGAAGTGTCTGAGGGGCACGGGAGGTCAGAGTGACCAGGCCTTAAGAGAGTATTTATTCCTGCCCAGAACTTTTGAGGATTTTGTTGGTTATCTTGTTGTAAATGGTAGAAGTATTTTCTTTTATCTAGAAGTACAGATTTTTTAGTGGAGTTTCTTATTTGACGAAAGTTAAGTTGGTCGGAAGGATCTTTAGTGCTACGAAATTTGCTCCAGAGTTTATTTTTCAGGATAATTTTATGCCTTGTATCTTTTGATAGCCGGGGGCAGGTTTTGAGCTAATTCTGATAGATCTTGAGAGAGCATGAGAGTCTAGAATAGAAAGGAACTTTGAGTTGAAGTATACCACAGCATCATCCAGTGGTAGTTGTTTGAGAGGAGACCAATTGCAAGCTTTGAGTTCTGTAAGGAAGCTTTCAGGGTTAAAGCTTTTATTTGTTCTGACCATTTTGTATTTAGTTAGGTTAGTTGTTGCACTTTTATGTCTGATTAAGTAAGTGCATGGTCACTTAAGTCATCGGGTAGTGTCCCTACTGTATAAGTATGGTGGTGACTATTTATCAGAATCCAGTCCAATATGCTTTCTTTTTTGTTAGTTTTGCTAGTTCTGGTAGGGGTTGGAATGGTTTGTGAAAAACCGTGAAGATTTAAGAGGGTGGGAGGGTCTACTGAGGTACAGGTTTTCCAGTCTATAATGACATCCCCCAATACTATGGTTTCTTGTGGGAATTGAATAGAAAGCCAGCTAAGGATCTCTTCTAGGGAGCTGATATTATTTCCAGGGGGAAGATAGGTGCAGATTAAATAGATGGATTTGTGTGTGTTAAGCTGAAGTTTGGTGCTAAGGATTTCGGCATTACTTATTGTGGGAGGTTTTTCATGTATGACAGCAATCTGCATACCTGTTTTGTAAAGAATTGCTATCCCTCCACCCTTTTTGGCTTTGCGGTCTAGTCTGTAGTTGTTGTAGCCAGGGGGAGTGATCTCACTGTCTAGGGTTGCTGGTTTGAGCCAGGTTTCAGACAGGCAAAGGATGTTGAAAGAGTGTTGCATTGAGGTGGGCAATTTTATTATTAATGCTGCGGATGTTTAGGTGAGCTATAGAGAGAGAGTTGGGGGGTTTGGAGGGTAAATTAGAGGGGACAGAGGGGGTTTAGAGTAGCAGTGTTTGGGTCAGAGTTGGGATGAATGTCACCTGCTAGAAGGGGGAGAAGTAATCTTTTTATTAGGTCTGAGGGTTTGGTGAGTAAGTGTAAGGATTTTCTGTTAACTTGATTAATGTAGAAAATGTGGAACTTTCTGTGAAAATTTGCAAGAAGGTAGCTGGGTGAAGAAATGTTGTTTGAGAATGATTGGAATGTGTTTTGGGAAGGTGAGCTAGTATGTTGACTGAGGGAGTGTGGTTCTTTAAGGCTAAGATGTTCATATGAGGTTGGAAGGTAGGGTAGCATAAGGAAAGGAAAAAGTGAGTGAAGGAAGATATGTTTTGAATAAGATGAGATTAGTAGAGGAGGCATAGTGATAGGGAGGTATATGAAAGAAAAGTAGGGAAATAGAAATGAAAATGCAGACAGGAAGAGAAGAAAGAGGTTGTGGTTCTTGTAATGATGCAGGTGGATAGGTATTGGATGAAAAAGTGGGGTGCGGTAAAGTGTGATTGGCGTGGTAGAGAGGTGGGTGTGGTTAGGGAAGTATAAGTTTAGGACTACTGGGGGTATGTGGGAATTAGGGGTAGGGCAGGGGAGTGGAGTGAGCCCGAATGGAGCGTGAAGAGCCAGAGGGTGAAATAGCTACAGAGAGAAAAACAATCTGTAACCGAAAAGAGACAGCAGCTGAGACTTAAGTGTGATACTAAAAAGTTTACCTTATAGTGTAAAAAGAAAGGTTTAATGGGCAGGAAAAAAACTTAGGGAAGAAAACTGGGAAGGAGAACAGGGAGGAAAAGGGTCTAACTATAATGATAGCCAGTGGGAGAAAATATAGTGAGTAAAGCTTATTCCAGGGTGTATAGTGCCACCTAGTGGTGACAGGCGAAAAAGGCAACCAAGGAGGATACTATTTGAATGAAAAGATTAAAATCCAGAGGGGTGAAAGGGCCAAGCAGGCTGTGGCTGGCTGCTAACACGCTGGAGGCAAGAAGTATCGCTCACAGGTTAACGAGCAAAATACTGAAACATGATATTTATCTTGGGATTAGGCTACGTACACAGACCCTTCTGTTGAATAAGGGGATAACCATACTGAAGGGCACGTTGAGCAGTAAGGCGTCTTCTCAAGTTAACAGGAGGAGGTGTTCCTTTTTGCTTTGTAGTTGCAGTTATAAAATTTCATTTCTTTTGCTGGAATCAGAGGGAACACCCGGGAAGGAGACTGTAAGAATAAAAGAGAAAGAAAAATTCTGATTAAATACAGGCAGATATGGGGAGGCACAGAAGGAGAGGATAGGACAAGAAGTAAAAGAGTTAGGCTACACAGGAGAGACGCTAGGGAGAATATTAGACATAAAAGGTGGAAAGACCCGACAATGTCAAAAACAAGGACCATTTCCCTTAAGCTCAAGGAAAAGTACACCCAGCTGAAAGATAGAGCAAGGCAAGAAGTGCTATGAGATGAGCCCCACACCCTTAGCCACACATGCAACAGTAGAGTACAGTCCGTTATGCGAAGGAAGGGGAAGTAGCAGGAGTAAAATACAGAATGAGTACAATAGCAACAGTACTTCAAGAAATAATCAGCAACATTATATGCAACCTCAGAGTTGATTAAGGTTCATGCAACACTTAAATGGAGCAATGTAACACTTGAATGGAACAATTATGCAACATCACATTCATCATATGCTATCTGAGCCTTACACTGTATCTTATTAGTCAATTTAGCAGGCTATGCCTAAGTTATCAATTATAGCAAGCAAATTATTGCAGTAGGAACAGTATACTGCCACACAAATTAATGAATAACACTATCTGGTTGGAGCCGCCAATTAACTACAGTACACATTGGTGTTGGCAATCCTTCAGTGTATGAGACATGTTGAAATAGTCTCAAAAAAGATGATACATTAATTACAGCAGTACAAGTTCTTAAACAGCACAGAGGTAATGCCAAGAGCCACAAACAATTTAAGACAATAATGGCACAGCAAAAATATCAACCGAGTAACGCTACAGCTAGCGGAGAGATAGGTCTCCAAGTGAGCATGCTATACTATCTCAGTTAAATGTCCAGGATTATTTAGTTAATCATTTATGGAGTTTCAGAAAGAAAGAGCATTTCATAAACACTAAAGAGTTTACATTTAATCCTTAAGGACGGGAATGCTCTATTCAGATCTTTACATTTGTTACATTATTTTATTGCACGTCTGTATACAGCATAACATCGTTTTTCCTAGTGTGTGCATTCCAAAGTGTATTTTACCAGTATTATCTGTCCTATATTGCAACTACTTCTTCAATGATGTCACCTGTTTCTTGCTTCTGTACTTTGCTGACCTTTTATTCACTGTTTGCTTATAATATTATTTATTGTACATATATTTAATTCTTCTTCTTAATGTATCTGTACTGTAAATGTTCTTCTTACTGCCCCTGCCTACTAGGTGTGGGTCATGCCTGAAAAGGTTCTCCAGACCACTTCACTTACCTGATTCATAAATGTTAAATTAGTAAATAAATAAATACACAGTGTGTTTTTCTTCCACATGTGGAAGCAGAAGATAGCAATTATATGCAACAACTTTAGCAGACGTTCGAAAATGGGCCACATGCACATCATCACTCTGACTGCAGAACACTTGTACTCATTGACAAAAAAGAGTCTACCGCTTTACGGCAGCTTATTAATCTGCTCTGGAGCTTGGACTGTAGGAAAGCTAACATTATTTTATGAATGCTAAACAGTGCCTTTGCAGTTTTACACGTGTAAAATTAAAAGAGCAGATAATTAAAAAAAAACACAGAAAAATGCGCTTGCTTGTTTCTGTGTGCATGTGTGAGTGTATTGCTTTGTGTGTATAAAAGTGGAAGTGTGCATGCGTGCATGTATGTGTGTGTGTGTGTGTGTGTGTGTGTGTGTGTGTGTGTGTGTGTGTGAGAAAGAGATCAGCAATTTAATATTAAAAGGTATGCATACCTTTCAACCTTTAAAAACAAAACAAAGAACCCTTCCAAACATGGGTGTGTAAACAAATCGCAATCCCTACATAACAAAAACTTTCATTAATTAAAACAGACTAGCACTTTCACAAAAATTGTTCTGCTTCTTCAGACCATTAACAAACAAGTAACAAAATTAAGCATTTAAAAATATAACTCAGCCAATCACAGCATCGTAAAACAATCACATGTCCACAAAGCAATTAAAACATTAGAGCTCATATAACAAAAATAAAAAATAACAGCATCCCTAAAGAAACAAAAGTACGAAAATACTTAGAAAACCTTATAACATCATTTTAAACCTAAAGAACATTTGAAGCTGCATCAATTAAGCATTATATTCTCATTATAAGTTTTCAAATAAATGTCATTGCTTAGGGTGGAATGATAGCGCTTGTCTTATAAAATACATCCATAAATAATATAGACAAACATACCTAATATAAAGTATATAGCACTTACATTAACAACTCACAATTCAAAAGCACAGCCTGATCTAGGTGTTTAAAATATGTACGATAATATCAAAACTGCAAAGTAAAAATCCAACATTTAAATTCGAAGCTGATGTAAACAAAGCAACTCTTTGACCAAAATAAACAATGTGCGTAAATCTGTATACAGTCACATGTAGACCAGGCGGGTTCCTATTAGAACTCCGAACGCTTGAAATGTCAAATGTCATATGGTCGACACCATATGATCGACATTTCAAGAGTCTGAAGGTTAAACGTAATGGCGCCACTTGGGGCAGAATGGGAAAATTTCCCTTTTCTGCACTGAAGTGCGATCTCGGAGTTGGTATATTTAAGTAGGGGGGTGGGGGTGCAGGGGTGCTTGCCCCCCTGCCTGCACAGTTAAGGTAAGTTTTTTTTGTTTTATTATATATTCAAACTTCTAAACTTTGATCATATGTGGCGAACATATGGGATTCGAAGTTTAGAAAGTTTTAATATATAATATAGACCCCACCAGGCACATGACTAGATCTGTCCAATAAAGGAATAGCTTCTTAAAGCTAAAGCATAAGGAACCCAAATCCTAAAAAAACTTACATCAATAAAAATTCCTCTATAAATAAACTTATAATTAAAAAATTACAAGAAAATCCAGAATTTTAGCAAAACAGCAAACTCTACAGACTGCATAAGTACCAGCTATCTGAGGAAACTATATGCATCATTCATATCTAACATTTATTTTTTTGTGTATTTTTTGTATAGCTTTCAACCTGTCAGCTCAACAAATCTTGATAAAGCCTAAGATAATGGACGGACAAAGGCTCAAAATAGGAACAGATTTTAAATATTGCTCTTATAAAACTAGAAAGTTGCAATAATAGGATTTATATTAGCATACATTTTCTGAAGGATATGAAGTCTGAAACTCTAATGTAATTCATTAACTAGTGACATTAACCCTCAAATGATTTGTTAGAAAACAGACTAATGAAAAAAGTGAGCCAAAAAATTTAGACAGTCTGTGAAAATCTGGACAGTTGAGAAATATGGAGGTAAGAAACTTTTAATGGCTGGCATTATTAATTGAGTTTGTGTGTGGGTTTTAAAGGCACACCAATTCTGAATGTGTGTGTCTTTGTGTGTGTGTTTCTGTGTGTGTGTGTGTGTGTGTGTGTGTGTGTGTGTGTGTGTGTGTGTGTGTGTGTGTGAGAGACAGAGAGTATGTGCAAACATTAAATACTTACCAGACTTATTCTGGGTGCCCTCAGTATTGAGAACCGCAGCATAGTTTCTTCTTGTGAGTTTAGCATCATTACCACTTTCCATGTAGATAACATTCCACTTAAATTTTACATAGTCATCAGGGGCGTGGGTACTGACTTTGATAACAGACTTTGTTTTACCACTGGTTGGTGTTAAGTGTTGGAGTTCAAAGAGTACTGGGTCCATCATTAAATGGAGGGCTACGCCGAGATCACGCCTTAGGAGTTTCTGGAACATTTAGCATGAGAACATTTAGTCTGTCAGAGAACCTAAGAATTCTGAGACTTTTGGTGAGAAAATATTGAAGTCTTTTGCATTGGTTTAGTTGCTTACAGAGGTTTATGCCAAATGAGGCATTATATGTAATGATGAGATTAATGGCGGGGGGTTAATATAGAGCTATAACTTCTCGATACCTTGAGGACATAGCATAAAAGAGAATTTGTGCAGGGTACAGGGATTTCCTAACCACCCCAGAAACATGGTGATCAAAACCGTGTTTTATTTAACAACAGACTCTAAGTGGCCTAGCGGGTAACTAACCCAATGCACCCTAATTTGGGGAACAGGCTGCTCTTACATAGCAAACACATTACTTTCCCAGCAAACTTAAACCTACTCTGAATGACTGGATGGACGATTGCAAATTTTCACCAGGGATGCGTTGGAAAAATCTCCTCAATGAGGATGGTATTAGTACTGATTAAATTGGCTGAGATTCATAATGGCCTCATTGGCTGTAGCCTTAGTTAGAACCTCTGAACCTGTTAAAATGGATGGGGCTAAATGGTAGAATGTCAGGGAGATCATACAATGGCCTCAGAAAATCAGAAATGCCTAATGTAAGTCCAGTATGTTAAACTGGGTGAAGAAGTGGGATAGCCAGAGGCATAGAAAAAGAAGGCTCAATCTGTTACCAGTTTAGAAATCAAAACAATGGAAACGAGGAGTCAGGTGAGAAGGAAGATGCATCAAAATCCATCGAAATCCATTGGAAGGAGATGGGGACTGTATAACAGTGCTTAAAGAAAAGTAATAAACAGGGAAAACCACTCAGATATTGCAAGATTAGGCTGAGGTCATTGCAATGTGTGATTCTCTGGCAAGTTCAAATGTCATTTGGGATCCGCCTACATGGATAAATGGTTTTAGAAAGAAGGCAAATTATGCTGGAGGTATTGTGAGGGGAAACATGCAATTTGTTTGTGTTAAAACAGTGCAACTGTATAAAAAAAGCTTATGGAATAATATTGTAGAAGAGTGGAACACAATATGGAGGGTGATTATTTCACTGGAACTCTGTATTTTTGGTATTAATGTAAGGGGGGGGCAGGGAGGTGAGGGAACAAATGTTAGTACTCAGAGCAAAGTGAAAACTTCATTGTTTGCATATGGAAAGACACTGAAACAGGGCAAAGATTGCTGATAAAAAGGACTATATGGTTGCTGTTAAAAAAGAATATATAGTTACTGCACAAGGTAGGAAGTGAAAAGGGGCAGCAAGCAGTGGATGCATTGGGGTCAAGTTTTCTGACCTATTTATAGAAAACAAACCTAAGGCATTATGACTCGGGGGGGGGCTCTCAATGCCATGAAAAGCAGGATAGCTTCCTCTATGGCTAGATATCTCAGCAAGTAGAATAAAGCATGAAGGTGGCTTAATGAGAAGAGGTACATCAGAGGGAATCGATGGCACAAGGTTTGTTACATCAACATACATGACAGGTTAGATGCTGGTAAGTGGAACTGTGAAGAACAGACATACAGATTGTTTATGGGGGATGGACAAAGGTATCATAAGTGCTACTTATTAGGGAAAAACAGACCTTTCAAAAACATAACAGGGAATTGGTGAATACCATTGATCAGGAGTGTTACATATTCCTAGGAATTGGTGAATGCCATTGATCAGGAGTGCTACATATTCCTAGGAATTGGTGAATACCATTGATCAGGAGTGTTACGTATTCCCAGTATTCCCAGTAGAAGCATGATGTGTTTCTATAGACCTATGATAGAGAACAGCATAAACATAATTGAGGCTTTCATCAAAACTGTAAGTAATATTCTGTTTCCTGTTTTGTTGAAAGCTGTGTATGCATTCCACAGTAAAATTGGTAAACAGAGTAGTTAAGGCAGTTTCTTCATTCCCTAAATGTTGTGCAGTCTTGGAGTTAGCGTATTTAGAAGTGCAAGGAGATCACTCCTACTTTATACAAATCATGTTTTCCATGGATCTGATAGTAAATGTATTGCATTTTGTTCTATTACATGAAATTCAGTATAGAAAATATTTCTGCACATATCTTGTATACAACATGTTTTGTGTAGAGTGCTCATGGGATTCACAAACTACACTAAATAGTTAGCCTGACGTGAGCCTCCTAGTGTAACCATCACTGGGAGTTTGGTGTGACAAGGCTTATCATACCTTTTCCTCAGTACCTGGTGAATGCAGTAGTACTGTCAGGTTAGGGACATGCTAGCAGCATAGCTCAGCATTTGGTCAGGTAAGAAATTTCCCTTAAAGTACCAATAAATATTTAAAGAGTGCACTATGTAATTGTTGAAGCTGCACAGAACAATTGTAGTAAGAAATCCGATGTGCTTTTTGTGTTCTTTATTCACCGGCCTTGTACAGTCCATGCATGATTTCAGAGGTGGAGACTTTGCTACTTCCTGACTTTTGACAGTATTATGGGATGTTGCATGACATTAGGTGAATAGCTAGTGGAAAAGTGTTTAGTATCGTGGTATTTTGCAGTGGCTGCTACACATCTTTAATTCTGCTTAGCAGCAAGTGCCCCTAGCTAATGGCAGTATTTTCTGAATCCCACATTTGCTCAGTTACCCACACATATTTTGCTATAACATGCACACTATTTTAACTTTAGAGGAAGCTGACAGGTTCTGGTGTTGCTTGAGCTCAGCAATTCACCCTAGCAGTCCCATCATTACATGAAACTATAGGAATGATTATGGAATAGTCATTTTAAAGTATAATTTGAAAGCATCATTTTAGAAACTGGATCACTAAAGCTGTCGTGGCAGACCAGTCATTACACTGAAACTGTAAGCTTGATTATGGAATAGTCATTTTAAAATATAATGTGAAAGCATCATTCTATAAACTGTATCTCTAAAGCTGCCATATATTTATTTATATCAGGGATATAATGTATTACAGTTTTTACCCACAGCACATTTACCCACACTGAAGTGGGAATTCTCCAGGAGTTGTGTTATATAATGCTAAATACTTGATATTGACCGTATTTGATACGAGGATAAAGTAAAGTTCTCTTATTTACTTTGGTAAAATATAAGCAACAAAACAAGGGCAGTAAGATGGGACCAAAGTTTGTCCCCTCATATGTTAGTACCAGGCCTCGATGAACCTGAATAGATGTACAGCAACAAAAGTGGTACATAGATGATTTATTATTGATATGTGGGGGAAGGATAGAACAATGTGAAGAATTTTTTTGTAGTATGTGATTCATAATGCCATACAGGTTTGTATATTACTTTATCAACTATCCCTAAATTGGACAGAAAAGAACCTAGCCCTAGTAAACATCATGGTCCAGGCTTGCCCCTTCAATCCTTGCCATATGATAAATCTCCATTCCAGATGTATTTGTAATTATAGATTTTTTTTTTTAGATGTGGCTTTCACTCTTGATTTTCTTAACAGTTTTCTCTATTGCCTGGTGTAGATTCTATTTATTTCACCTCTGTATTGGTTTACCTAGCTCATTCTACTTTTACTGGCTGTTTTTCCTGGGTTTACTGAAGGTAATGCCATTTTCTCTAAAGAACTTAATATTACCATAAGGAATAAGGAATAATTTCCATGCAAAATTATGAAATGAAGCCAGTCAATGTAATGTAGAACTTTTCTTTTCATTAAGATCACATGCCTGGGTGCAATTAAAGGACCCTTACAGCCACTAAATCCCCAGCTGCCCGAAATCCAGGAACTTGCAGACAGGGTCTGGAGCAACTGTGTCTCCACCTCTGAAATCATGTATGGACTGTACCAGGCCAGTGAATAAAGAACACAAAAAGCACATTGGATTTCTTACTACAGAATGATGAGCAGCTGGTCACATGTGAACGTGAGTTCAAGGATGCAAGTGCCGCAGTGGTAACAGGCAATGAAATTCTCCTTGTTCAACTGGTAAGTAGGGAAGGGGGCTTTAGGTTTACAGAGAGGAGGGGGGTTTCAGGTTTAGGAGCAAATGGGAGAAGACTCAGAGTTAGGGTTAGTAAGGAGAGGGGGAATGTACGTTTAGGGAGCAAGCAGTAGTTGGTTCAGAGTTAGGGCTAGTCAGGGGAAGGGGTTTTAGACTTATTGAGCAATCAGGAATTGTATTACAGTTAGGGAGGTAAGGGGATTTTAGGTTTAGGTAGCAATCAGGAGTTGACTGAGAGTTAGCTTTTTGGGAGGGTAGGGGGATTTGGGGTGAGGGAATATTTTTTATTATTACTGTCAGGGTTCTGAAAGGAATAGTTAGCTTAGTGGTAGTACACAGGAATTGAGATGGTGGGAGTTAGAGCACCTGTGAATTAGAGCAAGTGGCAGGGAGGGAAAGTGTTTCAAGCTCATGTAGTCGACCCTACTATTAAGTGATGAAGTCGAAGGACACATTTATCACTTAGAAAAGTTATTTATTACTGAATGAAACCTACATTACGATATATTAACTTAAAAAAATACTTAGAACTGCAGATTACATAACCCATGGATTTAAAGCTCTCAGAAATTGCTTTTACACACACACTGATGAAACAGATAAAGGTAAAATGAATTAGCTCCATTCTGTGCATAACTGAACTACAGAATCATTAAAAACTGAAACATATGTGGACAGTAAAAATGTTAATGTAAGAAATGGAAAGCTTTAAACAACTTAAGAGACAACCAAGGCCTCATTGCAAAATTAAGTGACAAGGGAGGCTCTCTCTCTCTCTCTCTCTCCCCTCTACAGCTTGCAGGTCTTCCATAATCTCTCCTAAGGCACTTCAATCCCTAGGATTCTTCACTTCCCATACACTATCATGCTTCAAACATTATACTAGTGTATGTTTGATATGCTGGTCAGTATCAAGAATGATTGTATTAGAAACCTGTAAACCTATACAATCGTGTAGAATAATGTGTTTTTCCTAATAATATCTGCATGTTATATATATATAAATTTCTTTTAATCTTCAAAACTGTAAACCTATGCAGTATTGTAAATAAACTGTCATCCCTTTCCTTTTCTGCTTTTCTAGGAAAATGAGCTTTTATTTGTTTCAGTGTTTTGTTCCTATGAAAATTTACTTGTTATGTATAAACTTCTTACTTTCTGTTATTTACTGTGAGGCTTTTCTCCCCGGGCCTCTGCTGAAAATGGACATATATCCAGTCGGAATCTCCCGGTCAACAAATGTAAAATAATAAATAAATAAACAAACAAACAAACAAACAAACAAATAATAAAATAATATTTTATTGTGCATAATATTGGTGAAAATGTTTTAATGTATATCGCTGCCTTCTGTGATAGAGGTTCTTATGAAATATCCAGTAAGACATTTCAGAAATCGTTAGACAAAGGATCATGGGATGATAAGAAAGCCTTAAACTGATGCAAGCCTTCTAGCTTAGAAGAGAGACTTTGGAGTGATTATCAGTTTTCTGTACTTGGCTGTTTTCCGTCTAAACGCAGATTTTCCAGTGTTTATTGTGATTTAAAAGCTTGTTTTTTCACATATTGTACTTATTTGACTGCCTGCACTTTTAAAAAGTGTTTTTTTTTTGTTTAAATAATTTGTTTAACTGTTGTAGGCTACACAGTAAAGTGCGATAGCCTTTTCTGATCGTTTGTAGTCATTTAAAGTGTTTTTAAGTGTATTTTTTTACTGTTTTTTGCCTTATCTTTTCAAAAAAACAAAAACAATTCCTTGTTTCCTGCCTTTCTAAGCTATCATAATCCAGTTTTCAGGTTAGTGCTGAATTCAGGGCTGTGATACTAGTTTCTGAGTTGCACATACCTTACTTGGATAGAAGGAAGCTTCTCTGTTCACCTGTGAGATAGGGGAGCGTTGAGCAACCTATCTGTCCCTGGAGGAGTGGTTCCAGTCCAGAAGTTAGTAGTTTATTGGCCATTTTGGGCTAATTTCTATCTCTTTCATTTTTCTACTATAAAAACCCTGTTTGCATGGTTTTGCGCACCGGGCAGTGCCATTTAGCTACAGTTAAATTATTCCTGGCTCCACTAAGTCTCCACTTCAGTTTTTCCCTTGAAACTAGTCTAACTCTCAACCTAAGCACTCAAAAAGCATCCTACAGCCCAGCACTTGCTCAGACCTAATAGCAAGCACTAATATACCCTGGCACTGATTGCCCAGCAGGGCAAGACTCTTTATTCACCCCTCACCAACCAAGTGACTAAGCAGCTCACCCTACTAATTAGGCATGACCAAAGGGCAATTTCAGGTGTACTCTCCAGTCCAGCTGGTGAATCTGGGTATCCTGAGGCAATGTTACAACTGCCTCATGTACACAGACAATCCTCTCCTCCTACTACAAAACACTAACATATGTGAGAGATGCAATTATACAGCCAAATTGGAAGCTAACCTGTCTCCACTCAAGACTGGAACAGACAGTCAAGAGGAGAAGGTTAACACTTGCACCACACCTCCAGCTGCACACAGACCTACTAAAATAGCACTGGCAAAAAATACACATAAATACACAAAATCATACTCGGGGGCTCTAAATAAAAACCTGCAAAAGCATCAGAGACCTCCAAAGCAGACACCCAAACAACCTGCACAAACCAGACAACACATAAAACACAAAATCAGTGTGCCGCACAATCACAACCCTTAAGGCAAAATAACATACCTAACACATTAGTAATAGGTGACTCTATAGTCAGGCACACTGACGTCCCACTGCTAGGCTGGACAAGCAGAAGGTTACTGTTAGCTGCCTGTCGGAAGCCAGAATCCACCACATAACACAAGCACTCAGGTCACTCCAGAACAAGTACAAATATGACTCTGTCATTGTTCATGTTGGTGTGAATGACCTAAGATGTACCTCCCTGGACTACATGAAAAGAGACATGGAAGAGCTCTCTGATCATGTAGCCCAGGCTGGTATGACCTTGACCCTGAGTAGCATCCTGCCCTCACCAAGAATGATACCTCAGTATAACGAAAAAATGATCAGTTTCAACAATTGGCAAAGCTTCTGGTGTCATTCAAAGGGGATCCAGAGTCTGTCAGCCTGGGACGACATGCTCGACAAGCTGCTTTGCTTTGCAAGAGACAGCTTGTACCTGTCACCCCTAGGCTTTCGAATACTGGCCAAAGCTCTTGCTGCCCCCATAGTGCCTTTTTTAGGCAAGGCTCAAAAGTCAAACCCACCTCCATAAACAGCACAATTAACAAAAAAATGAGGGTTATGCTACTCAGCGCTAGGAGTTTAAATCTCAAAATGCATGCGCTCGAAGCACTCCTAAGTATGGAGAACGTCGACATCTGTGCAGTAACTGAAACCTGGTTCAAGGCTCCAGAGAGCATGCCAGCACTACCAGGCTGCAACTCATACCACACGTTTTGGCCACAGAACACAGACCAAAACACAAAAGGAGGGGGCTGTATCCATATTCATCAAGGATACCTACACCTCCAGGTTAGTGGTGCAGCATGATACCTCTGAGATCATCCATGTGCAACTAACATCGGGCAAATCTGCAATGCAAATTGTGGCCTGCTACAGATCACCCTCCATGACCCAGGACCACCATTCCACTTTTCTGGAGACACTGGAAAACATGAAGGTCCTACTGAACACCCTGATATTGGGTGATATCAATTACTCTACCATTCACTGGGAAAACTACTCGAGTACAAACTCCCAGGCCCAGCGCTTCCTGGAATTCATCAACTCAAACGCCCTGGATCAGCTGGCAAACTCCCCTACCAGAGGTGAAAACATATTGGATCTGGTCATCACCAACATAGGCGACAGGTGTTCCACACTGGAGGTCAACACGTCACTGGTTAGATCAGACCATAAACTAATCACTCTGGATGTACACACCCCACCACCACCCCCAGCTAAGGAAACCACAGTAAAAAAAACTTTTCTAATGCAAACTTCACCTTACTTAAGATAGAGGTGGTAAGTTTCACAGCCTCCACGCTAAAGGATAATGCTGCCCAAGATACAGAAACCTTTACAAATGCATTCTATGAGCACCTAAAGGATGCATGGATCATGCCATCCCTAGCAAAACCAAGACTCACTCCTCTAAGAGAAGGAAACCAGTTTGGTGGACCCCTGCCATAAACAGGCTATACAATAGAAGGAGGAAACTAGTTCAGAAAAAAAGCAAATCCCAAGAAGGAAAGGCATTCCTGATCAGTATCAGTAAGAAACTAAGGTCCCTCATGAAATCATCCAAGGCTAACTTTGAAAGAAAAATAGCCAAGGATTCAAAAGATAACCACAAAGCCTTCTTTAGCTATGTTAAGAATCTAAGTGGCAACTCGCAGATATGCACTGAACTATTGCAAAATAGCACAAAATATACTGAACCTACTGATATTGCCAACATCCTGGCAGATAGATTCAGTGCAGACGTCACCCCCCTCTCACCTCCAAAAGGGCCCACAACAATACCGGAAAAGTGTAGTATCCCAAAAATCACGGACACACAGGTGAAAACAGCCCTTTCAAAAGCCAAAAACACTGCTTCAATGGGACCAGATGGTGTCCCAGGCTGCGTCTTCTACGAACTACAGAACGAACTAACCCCCCACCTAAACACACTGTTCAACCTCAGCCTATCCACAGGCTACGTGCCCATAGAATGGTGCACAGCAATGGTAATTCCTCTCCACAAAGCAGGGGCCACAACTGACCCTGGTAACTATCGCCCCATAAGCCTGACTAGCCTGGTCTGCAAGGCTATGGAGTGCATCATCATGGAACTCAATAACAAAGACATTGGCAGCCTCCAAACACTTGACCCGACCCAGTTTGGCTTTGTTAAGGGCAGATCATGCCTACTAAACCTTGTTGACTTCTTCAAGACAGTCTCCAAGGCCATAGATGAGGGAAAGGTGGTTCACACAGCCTAACTTGACCTCGCCAAGGCTTTCAACACCATTCCCCACTTGGGTATTACAGAAAAACTCACCAACCTGAACATAAACCCCTACGTCACAAGGTGGGTTGCCAAATGGCTTACAGACAGAGCTCACATGGTAAGAATAGCGGGCTCCAGGTCCAACTCTAAACCAGTCACAAGTGGTGTCTCGCAAGGTGCGGTCATGGGACCCCTACTGTTCGGCATATACTTATCAGAAGTACAGGCAAATACAGGACGACTATGGCTAACCAAGCTCGCCGATGACTGCAAACTGGGAGCCATAATTGAATCTCAGGCTCACACGGACATCCTCCAAAAGGGCCTTACTGAGATGGACACCTGATGTCAAAGTCATGGCCTGAAGCTAAATGCCAAAAAATGCATAGTCATCCCGTTTGGGAAAAACAAAACACCCAGGAATTACCACATAGGTGGCAGCCCCCTTAATGCAGAATAGGTAATAAGAGATCTGGGGACCCAGGTAGATTGTAATTTCTCCTTTGACAATCATATTGCCAAAGTAGTTAGGAAATCCTTCTATGTGGCTCATCTAATTACTAAAGGGTTCGCATCTAGAAATAAAAAGGTTATAGTACCCCTCTACTCATCACTCATTAGACCCATCATAGAGTACAAGGCCCCATTTGGGATGTACCTCACAAGACACTTCCAACAGCTGGAAAGACCACAAAAGTACCTCACCAAGAGGATTACTGGCCTCAAACATTTGTCCTATGCAGCCCGACTTAAAAAACTCCGGCTGTACTCAGTGGCATATCGCTTACTCAGAGGTGATCTCTGCCTGACTTACAAAGCCATGTCCAACTCAGAATTGATGAACATGCTCCACCTAAAGAAATCCAAGTCACTGTGAGCCATGCGCTCTAGTGAGCTAAATCTCCCCACAACAATAAATAGAACATGCTGGAGGGATATATTCCTGTCACAGAGACTCCCCATGCTTTGGAACAAAATTCCAAACTACATTAGAGACAGCCCCTCACTAACACTCAAGAGAAACCTTGACAAGTGGATGGATAACAGAAAATACACCCTGTGGATGGGTAACAGAAAATATACACCTGGGATCACTTCATTGGCTCTGCTTGACAGAGGATCATTTAATTAATCAATGGGGCGTCAATAGCCGACACACTCTGGCTAGGCTTTATAAATGCCCTCGGGCAGATAGCCTAGGTCCTACCTATGAACCTATAAGATGTTACTAGGCTAACGGCCCTAGAGCCTTTTTAAGCCTAACATTCTTCCTCCAATTTTCCCAGTTATCAATATCCACTGACTAGAATGGCTTTGGTATATGCCTGTGCTTTAGGCCATCTACAAGCTGCCCCTGTCCATAAGGGACAGAGGTGACAAGGCAAGGGTGAATTTGTGATTTTCCATTCATTGATCCATACTGCACTTGAACAGGCCTATGGAGGAAGAGCTGTGCTTCACATAATAGGTAGTCTGTTCACAGGAAACGGTAATCTCTGAGACACATACCTGTGCTCCAACATATTTTGTTTGTCGCAGATAAGGTTAAGATCCAGGGATCAGGTAATTTGAGTGCTATTTGTTTTGCGAATGTGCAGCAGGTTCATCGGGGCAGGATAAGAGAATGCTTTGTAGTTTAGGCATGGATCACCCATCAGTAGTTTGCAGGAGACCAGGATCAGGAACAGGGCATAACTGGAAGTCAAATCCGGTACCCTGTATCTGTAATGCTAAGACCCTAGCCATTATGCCAACACTCCTTTTTTAAGTGAAACAGTATATTCAGTTTTATATGAATAAGAAAATGAACCATGAACATTTTATTGATGACCTTAACTTCATAAGCAGTTATTGACTGTTAGGCTTTCTTTTACTTTTTTTTTTGTTAGAGCAGGGGTATTTTGTATTTTTTTGGCTTATTACATTTGAATACAAATTTTGACGTTTTCTGTAGATAATGGGTTTTCTAAGATCTCTCAGTTCAACTATTGTTTATTTATGCAAGTATGTATGTATTTATTTATTGACTAGGCAGGTGAACTGATCCAAAGACCCCCTTTCAGCCATTACCCTGGTTTAGAGGCAATAAACAGTACAAGTAAACTTAAGCTATTTACTTTAAATATGACAGATTGTTAGGTTTGCATAACTGAAATTTTTTAGAAAGTTCTTGTACAGTTTTATATATATATATATATATATATGTAGATATATATATATGTATATATATATATATATATATATATATATATATATATATATATATATATAAAGTAGGTTTATGCAGTTCTTATACAGTTCTAATAAAGTAGCACATTTATATTATGTTTTGTCAGTTTACATGGGTTGCACTGATGTTTGGCTACAAAAAATTGCTTCTTAAAGGTTTAACACTGAATTTCCTTGAAAAAAATAAATAGTGACTAATGCATTTCAGGATGGTCATGAAAGTGATTGCTAATACACTTTGATTTGGTACCTGCATATTCTGTAGTGTCCAGTAGGTAAAAACAAGCTCGACCACCATGGCTGACACATGTAAAACTTTAATAATAAAGCCAAAAAGTAAAAGATAAGTACTTTCACGGCTGGAGGCTGCTTCATCACATCATAACACTCCATAGAAACTGAAGCATTGTTAAAAGTACAAGTTACCCAATCAGAAAAAACAACCAAGTCACATGGCTACTCAGGAAGTGGTAGGGCAAAACCATTCATAAGACCATTCTAAAAAATGTATAAAATCAATGCTTTAAGCCATGTGCTTGTAAAACTGGTTTGATAGAAACATTATTATTCGGCCTCCAGCCATGAAAGCACTTATCTTTTACTTTTTGGATTTTTTATTAAAGTTTTATGTGTGTCAGCCATGGTGGTCGAGCTTGTTTTTACCTGCTGGATTCTATTTTGTGCTAACTCAACCCTCATTCATCTGGTATACTGCTTTTTTTTGTTCATCTTTGTTGTTTGGTTTTACCAGTGAAACATAGCTGAAGGGCATGACTTGGAACTTGGATATAATCCTAATAGAACTTGCATTTCTAGTATGGATCGTATGCAACAACTGTTGTCTTTTGAAGCTAATCCTCTGCTTTATATGCCTACAAATGCTCCTTCTGCTGACTCCAGAATGGACTCAAATACATTTGAAACATTTATGGTTGTATTAAAGGAGCTAGAGAATAAGCTGTTCAAATTTAGCATCTTCAGTGGCAACACCTACATTTAGAAGCTGCACTTCATCATAAGGTCGTACCATGACGGTTACACATTCTGAGGATGCCTACTTACGGTACCAGTTATCCTGAACTGCTGAAACACTGGCAATCAATTAACTTTCAGGTGAGCTTTGATTATATGAAGCTTCTTATTAACTTTCTTTAAACCTGAAGAAGAACTTTTGTTATGCGAGATTAAGAAATTACAAACAGGCATAATGAGTAAAATTGTTTCTGAACAACATAACGCTTACTTGGACGATTTATTTGACAATGTTTTAGCTTATGAGTCAAGACTGCAAATGACAAAAAGGAAGAAACTGCAAAGAGGATTTAATTGATTTTAGTAAAGGCAATGTTTTTTCCTGCCTTTGTGACAGAACCAACACTTGATGGTTTTGCACATGAAGAAGAAGTTATTACATCTGATAACAGTATTACAAAGGCCCGGGATACTAGTGAGGCAACTAACAGTAGTAATGGCTCTTTAACAGTTCAACCACCCAAAGTAACTGTGTCTGGTACATCTTCAGTCCCAAATTTTTCTCTCATAGAACCTCTGCCTATAGAGAGAGATTACAGGAGGGGGTGGTCCCAAAGTCAACCCAGAAGGGGACACATTCATGCTTTGAACCAGGGCAACAGAGTAACCAGGATAAATAAAAAGAACAAGACTCAAAAAACTTAATTTTTAATATTTCATCTTTTGATTTGACGTATTATCAAAAAAGTCTGTTGAACAAAGGCCTGTCCTTTATACCAGCAAAGAAATCAAATACTAGTGATACTATAATTGATTTGAAATTATTTGACAGAAATGCTAATTTAAGTTTAAGGTTTCCTCAACAAGGAACTTCTGCCTCCAATTGCTTTAAAAGACCATGTTCCTTTATGCTCAATATGCATCCATCGATTGATATATTTGTTAATCTTTGTGAAAATGATTTATGTAGAAGTTCTGCACTTCATGAGAGAGCCTCCTTTTTCAATATGTCTCCAGGTGAATATAATGCACTAAAGACAATTATGTGAAAATCCTTGTCTTGAAATTCGTCCAGCTGATAAAGGTGGAGGTATAGTCCTTATGGACAAAGAGCATTACCTTACTAAGATACGTCAAATGTTAGATGATGCAAACACCTATATGCCCCTTCTGATATGACAGGTTGAAGGTCTGATTAATAAGGTTGAGTTCTGTGTTTTTGATTTGCATATGACTAGCCTGATTTCTCTAGACTTGTATAATTATTTTTTAACTGAGCATCTAGTTATATCTGTTTTATAAGGGCTACCTAAGGTGCACAAGAATTTGAATGACCCTCCCATGTGACCAATTGTCTCTAGCAGGGGATGGGTGACAGAGGTATTATCTATTTTTATGGAAAATTCCTTCTGTCCTATTTTAGATGGAGTACCCAGCATCCTTAAAGATACAAATTTTTTGTAATGAATTCTATGCTTGGTATAAAGAACTTGAGAATACTGAGCAACTACTTCTGGTTACCCTTGACATTAATTCACTTTTTACTGTCATTCCAAATGATGTTGGCATTGAATATCTTACAGCCTTTTTGTGCAGGAACAGTGACTTTTCAATGAACAAAGTGACCTTGGTATGTATGCTTCTTGTACTAGTCCTAGAGAATAATGTGTTTATCTTTGAAGATACTTTTTATCAACAGTGCATTGCAGTGGCAATGGGCACAGCATGTGCCAATTTGTATGTGAATTTGGTCTTAGTTCAATGGGAATATGAATTTATTTATTCCAACAATCCATTTGTGGACAACATCAGCTACTATAGATGTTTTGTGGATGACATATTTTTGGTATGGAAAGGTGCATGTGATACTCTTTCAGCTTTGGTTTATTATTTACATACCACAACTGCCTTTCTATGATTTGCTCATCACTTCTCGGGTGACTCAGTCGATTTTTTTTAGATGTTACTGCATCCAAGGACATATGTGGCAAAATAGAGACTAAGATTTTTAGGAAGTCTTGCAAAAAGAATAACATTTTGCATAAAACCAGCATGCACCCCAAACATGTCACTCAGAATGTGCTGAAGGGTCAGTTGCTCAGAACATCGAGGCTTCACAATAGCACTAACACTAAGTGCTAAGCACTAACAAAGATATCTGAATGGTTCTTGGCAAGAGGCTACTCTTGTAAGAAGGTAGATGAAGCAGTATCTGAAGTACGTTCCCTAAGGGAAACTACTGCACAACCCTATTTTAAGGAAAATAATGAAGTAACACTTAATAAGTCAGATAGACAAACTGTCACCCCTCGAGTTGTACTTACATACTCAAGCAATGTAGGAATGATTTGTAAGATTATAAAAAAATGGCCAGTTCTGATGACAGATGAAACAGTCAGAAGGCCACTACGATCCATACCGAGTTTTTCTTTTTACAATAATAAATCTTTAAAACAAGAATTGCGCTATAAATATACCAAATGCAACAGTTTTCTTTTGTCGGCTTGTACAGGTACTTTTCCATGTCGATCTTGTCAAGCATGCAAACATATTTTGACTATAAGCTCTATTGGACAGCTCTCTTTGTGCTATCAAATCCAGTTTGACTTTTATGCTGACTGCAGGAGGCTGAATGTAATTTATTATGCAAAATGTCAAACATGTAGCAGTTATTATGTAGAAAAAACAAACCGGATGCTGAAAGACAGAGTACTTGAATATGTTGGGGACATTCGCAACAAAAAAACTTACAAATGCTTTAGCTAAACATGTATCTGATTCTGGATCTGCTCATTGTTTTAAATTTACTATTTTAGAGTGCATTGAATGTACCATTAGAGAAGGGGATATCAGAAACATTACTGAATGTGCTGAACTTAGGTGGATTATTTTATTATTTAATTAAAAGCAGATTTGCCCCCTGGTTTGAATAATAATAATGTTTCTATCAAACCAGTTTTAGGCTTAAAGCATTGATTTTATAATTTTTTAGAATGGTCTTATGAATGGTTTTGCCCTACCACTTCCTGAGTAGCCATGTGACCTGGTTGTTTTTTCTGATTGGGTAACTTGTACTTTTAACAGTGCTGCAGTTTGTATGGAGTGTTATGGTCTGAAGAAGCAGCCTCCAGCCATGAAGGCGCCTACGTTTTACTTTTTTTTTTTTTTTTTATTAAAGTTTTATATGTATCAGCCGTGGTGGTCGAGCTTGTTTTCACCTGCTGGATTGTATTTTGTGTAACTAGACCTTCATTCATCTGGTATATTTCTGTTTGTTGTTTATATTCTGTAGTGTCACAGCTGGAAGACAGACACCAGTCAAGAATAATGATTGTATGTGTTACCTGATAAGCTCCTGTATTTGTATGATATGCTGAATGTGCCCATTTAAGTTAAGAGGGGGAATGGATTGAAGTCCAGTCAATACAGGTCAGTCAGTGCTAAAGTCCCCTCAAATAATGTTGTCTCTTTAATAAATACAACTAGTGGTGATGGATTTATATTCATTGATTCATTAGCTGGTATTGCTTCCTATTTAGAGAAGTTGAGTATTTCTGTATTTAGATGCAGTGCATTATACACTGAATATTATTTTAGTCCATTTATAATTGCTGTATTTGACCCTTTGAGATTTCTGCAATGATGCAAGATACCTTACTCATACAGCAGAATTTCACTGCCTGTAGTACATACTATATAGTTTATGTTATGTCTTGGATATTGAGATTATGTCAGGGGAGTAATGCAAGAACCAGCTACGAATAGAGATTGTTTAGTGCAACTATGTTTCACATACAGATGGCAACTCTTTTGACCAAGAGTATTTTTCAGAAAACTACATTTGGGTTATGAAGTGGAGCATTTTATGTAGTAAAGGAAGGATATTACCACCTTTTCATATAGCAGGATCTCTAACTTAAATGACATTTTCGAAGTAAATCAAGACAGAGGTAGGAGGCATACAGCAAAATGTCAAGAGGCAAGTTTTACTTATTTTTTTGAACTTATTTGCTACAGAAATAAAGGTTCATAAAATAGCACCACAAAGCTCATGTCTTGATATGTATTGACCAGAAAGGACATTACATCTATGTCATTCTGACACGGGCAATTGCAAAGTGCATATCATGTCCAGAGGGCTCCATTTTTGAGAACTGGCCTTCCTTAGAGATTTTTAAATATGCAGACATGGATTCTTAACCAGAATATCTTACTGCTTATTGGACCACCCCCTCTATGTCTCCAACAGAGTCCGTCATGCTGCCTAAGGAAATACTGCAAAATGTTACCCATCTGTTAAAGACATAAGCTTTCTACTACGTTACTTTAACATTAGTTGGACAAGCAGTCTTGTTCATTTGATCAAAAAAAAAAACTAAGCCATTTTTAATTCACACATTTTTTCCATATTCACCAGACCCAAATAATTCTCTGGTTGTTGTATTTCATTGGGCTAGATTATCACACATTTTGAACAAGATGTATTGCGCTCAAGTTATTTACCACCAAAGTTGGCTATAGTGGTATATTGGGATAATGGCCTGACTATAGCCGAGGTGACTGGAGCCTGATTAACAGTTTGGACATTTGCAACGCTGGCAGGAGAGTACAGGAATTCCCATACTGATGGTGGGGGTGAGGCAGAGATGGTACATATGGCCACAGCCCATTGGAAGAGGTATAGCATTTCAATGCATCTGTAGACAGTGGGTGTTGTCTCACCAAGACACATGACCTTATTTAGCAAATGTTCTGCAGCATACACACACATGGAAGAAGGTACTGTGGTCTCCATAGTAGTGCAGGTGCTCAACCTTCTTCCCAGTGGGTGGAGCTTGGGTCACGTGGTACCACTGAGGGCACAACTGACTTCTATGACCACCTGTGTGACTGAGCTGTTGAAGATCAAGATATAGGAGTATGAAATTAATGTGAGATAAAACACAGCAATTAACTGTCAAATGCCTGACATGTAAACACACACTAGTATGATTATGGTTATGAGCTGCTAACAAACTTTTTTTCTAGTTCAAGGTTTGATTTCCTCAGCCTCCATTTTCCTACTGTGTGACTTTGAACAAGTCACTTAATCAGACAATGATCTTGGGTCACACCTTGAAAAGAGGCTAGTGCCTAGTGGGTTTAATCAGTTAATGAGTGAATCAAGTAAAAATGCAGTTACAGTATCTTATGTTTGTAAAGTATTTGGGTATAGATAACTCATTTTTAATATTTACAACATTGTTCAACACCTGTAAAATCCCGTCATTTGTATAATGAAATATACTAGCCTGATACATAGCTCTCAGCTTCTTTGCTCAAGAATCAGGCCAAAAATGATGGGATGAGCAAAGGTGCAACATTAGGACAACTTTTAAATATTAGTCTATTCATCTAAAAAAGTGAATAGAATAGGTTTTGCATCAGCATGCATTTAATGGAAAATAAAAGTATGAAATGTTAATTTTTTTTTAAACAAGAAGCACCTTTCTTGATTTATCACTTATGTCATAGGCAATCGGGTTTCTATTACGTTATCGAATCACGAAATCCTGAACGGCCAAATACTCGAAATGGCCATTCATCGAAGTGTGTTTTGTGGGGTCGCAGTACAGTGGGGAATGGAATCTTTGCCCTTTCCCCACTATAGTGTGACTTCAAAGTTGGTATATATAATTAGCGGGGGTGTGGGGGGCACAGCCCCCCACTACAAATGATTCGATGAACGGCCGTTTCGAGTATTTAGCTGTTCGGCATTTAGCGATTCAATAACATAATACAGACCCAGGCAATCATACATTTATGTAAATGAAAACAAACCAAATCTACATATTTACAGTTGCAAACAATATGCATCACATATAATTTTCTGTACAGTCATTATCAATCAAGCATTACATAGCTCATTCAATTCCTGCCTTTCCTGAAACCTCATTCCTCCTCCAAAATGTTATTCTGCATGTATTCTTCCTCTAAGTCACATTTTTCTATGCAATTTGCTCCTACCCTTTTCTAAAGATTCCACTTCCACTTCTTTTATCTCTATTACTATATTCACTAGTTCTAGTATGGTTGATTTAGATTTTGATTTCCATTTTCTGGTAATTGCTTTTTTGGCAGCCACCTGGATTAAATCAGGCATGGCCATACATTGTCTAAGCAATTCCCATTCTTTATCACAACTCAAAAAAATAATTTTCTTAGTTTCACCAGTTTGTTTATCCAGTATTTGTGGTAGAGTAGTCTGCAGGGAATTTAGCAATGTTGATAGATTGCAATCCCTGTAATCTTCAGCGATTTACCAGAAAAGCAAAAATTTTATACAGGGTCGGACGAAAATATAAGGCAAAATCAGGGAAAGTTCATGGGTATGGGCTGGAATTCTTTATTTCTGGGATGTTACTACAAGTCATTTAAAAAGGCTGTGCTTGATTTAATGAAAACTGAGTAGCTATTTTCACCCTCTGCCTTTGGACTGGATTTGCAGTAGCACTGATTCGTAGAGCTCTATATAATTTTGGAACAAACAACACTGGATCCTGGGTAACAGATTTATCATTAAGAAACACTAGGAAGTACTACAGTGACTAGTACTTTTAATATCTCTGAGATGTCTTACAGAATTAGGAAAAGATGCAGCATATTTTTTATAAATACATAAATGATTTTAGTTCTGACACATAAGAAAAAAACATGCAAACTAAACTATGGCCTGAAAGTTTGCAGTTAAGGTGGGTTGCTGTTTGACATGTACAGCTGGAAACTAGGGATGCAGCAAAAATGCTTATTTCTTTATGAGTATACCTGCACAGGTTTATACCAGAAACATTCTGGTCATTCCAATCAAGGAGATGTGATTCTTGTTCCTTAGTAAGATTCAATAATATTCCCACTTTTCTTGGTTGCCTAAGTTGAGCACACGTTTCTTCACAACTAGTAAAATGCCGGTTGGTACAAAGCATTTTTTCACTTCCGTCGCATATAGAAGGTTAGTTGCTTTAAGTTAACTCTAAAAAGGGTTCACTGCTCATTGCTGGATGTCGGTTGCTGAAATGGTATGTGTTAAACAGTATTGCAGTTTTTTATTAGTTCACTGTGTTGTGGGTTTATGCAGCTTTATAAGTTAGTGTCCTTCATTTTAGCCGTACAGCAGCACATGTTATTTAAGCAAAAGAAAGAAGATCGGAGTATCCCTTCCCATTCTCTCGTTGAGTAAAAGAATGTAGGTCATGTTTCCTTTCAGTACTACTCTAAACCATATGTTTCCCTAGAGTGCTGCTTCATAAGAGCTCAGAGGTTATAATTATAGCAGTTTATTAGACAATCCAAAAAGACTAATAACATGCCACTACAGACATTTGTTTCAGTTTTGTTTATAAACCTTTAATTAAATCGATGCTAAAGCTTCCTACAGTGCATTTACTGAAAACAATAATGCATTCTCAACTTCTTTAACCAATTAGGTTTTGACTTAGTATTAGAGGCCTAGTGTTCAGACAAATCCAAATATTGTGTTACGGCAGAAGAAGCAGCCATTTGCTCAGGTGCTATTCAGAACCCAGAGGATTAGTAAAGAATTATGCACAGAATCCAGTTGTCCAGCTGAGTTTCTTTTTAGCAAATCACGAGAAGACAAACGCATTTCAAGGAAAGAGTGTCTGTTTATACTTAACAAAAGATTTTATGACTAGAACTAATTATGTTAACTAATGGGGTGCACAGACCATGGTTCCCAAAGAGGAGGTGTGATGGGATCTGTCACTATGTAATAATGTTACTGTATTTTTTTTTTTTTTACTGAATTAGTTATTTCTAATTGGGGATCTCTGAAAAGCAACTTGAATGGATGAGCCCCATCTGCATTTATCCAAACAGAGTACAATGATAAAGGAGTGTTATGTTTCTCAGGTCAGAGTATCACATATTTTCAACAATTTGCATAACATTGTGTATTTGTTACTACTGTTCTTGTATGTCATTAACCACTCAAACACCCTTAACAATCACAACAAATGAGCTCTTTTCACACAGAAAAAATATCACACTACACTTAGAAAAAATACATGCTTACAGGCCACCAAACAACCCATCCCACATAACAGAAATCAGTACAAATGAAATTTAGCAAAACTAGAATGATAAATGTTACATTAATAAGAGTTAGAGTTCTGGTAACAATATTTTATAGGCAAGATGCTTTTTAAGGAACATTATACCTCACTGCTAATATGACATACATATAAACATTGCTTAATCACAATTGATTGAGGACAATTTTTTCCAACCATCCACCTGCAAAAATTACAATTGCTTCAGGCCTCATATGATCTTGTGTATATTAATTCCAGAGTCACACAACAGTAGAAAAAGCAGAAAATCCTGATTAAGTGATGCAGCAATACTTCATAATTGGTTATCCTGCTGTGCCAAAGAAATTAGCTTTTGTTCTATGGTAAAAGGTAAGTTCCTGGTTATCATTTTGCAATCAGAGCCTGATTAGCTGGTCCTAAATCAGCTATAAGAAAAACATGCTCACTATCACAAATAACTCCAAAGTTATGTTCTTCTTGCTTCATGAATAATTAAATGGCTCAAACTACTCGTCAGGCCAAATTCTAAGCAGTTGGTGACTAATATTCCCAGGAAGGAGTAGGAAGGCACTCAGACAGGCAGACAATGATGATGCAACAAGGATGCTATTAGAATTCAAGGACTTACTTTGCAGAGACAGTCCTGCCTTACTTTTTAACACTGAGACCCACATAACACGTGAAAACCATTTCTGTAGATCATGAGGCACTGTTAAAGGACCTTGAGATTTAACCAGATTTCATGGCTAAATGTATGCAATCCTTCCTCCTCAAGCTGGATGATCATGAAAATTGGGAAGATCTGTTTTGCATTTTAATATGGAGATGTGATGTTATTCTATTTCACTGGAAGCTATTACATTCAACTTTACAACAAACTAGCGTCTCTTAGTAGTGAAATGGTGATTAGACCACTGGAAGCTGTCACGTTCAACTTTACAACAAGCCAGACTCCGTTAGTAGTGAAATGTTGCTTAGGCTACTAGTTGTAGCCTTGTATCTTGCAATGGTAGAGCAGGGCTCATCAGAATAAAATTCATGGGCATGAGACACAGGAAGAAGGAGTTTTTTGTATGAAGACAAGGTTGTGTTTTTTCTTGCTCAGGTGGCTAAGCATTTCTTAAAGTTGTGCCATCCTTTGCGGATATTAAAGGAAATTGTCTTTAAGACATCTATCCAATATCCTTGCACTTTTTGTGTAACATTGCAAAAGAGCAACATGTTTTAAGGATCTAAATTCCATAGGGGAAGGTCTATGTATTGTTGGATTCTAGTTTGTTCTCTCAGCATAGAATATACCTAAGATTATGGGCCTGTTGAGAAAACATTGAAAACATCCACTGTCCCCAAAGGTTTAAGTCAGAAAATGAAGGTTGAATATTTTAAAAGTACCCTGAAGTACTGCACGTACTTGTGGAATAATTTCTGGAATTGCAGGTCTGAGACTGTGATTTAAGACACAAATATACTGCTGTTGATAACCTTGGAGATATATACATATATGTATATGTATATATCTCCAAGGTTATCAACAGCAGTATATTTGTTATATATGACCAGCGGTGGTGGTGCTGCGGTAGCATTGTCGCCTCACAGTCAGATGCTGTCCGGTTCGATTCTCAGTTAGGGCATCTTCTGCGTGGAGACATGCATGAATTGGCGTACCTTCGTTGAAGGTTGTGCGTCAGGGCTGGTATCTTGGCACATAAAAAACAACTACCAATCATTAGTGGATCAGAGTTATGCTGTGGTGACCCCTAACCGGGAAAAGCTGAAAGACACAACAACAATATATATATATATATATATATATATATATATATATATATATATATATATATATATATATATATATATATATATACATATACATATACACATATATATATATATATATATATATATATATATATATATATATACATACATATACATACACACACACACACACAGACACACCTTGTAGTTGGTCAGGTGAAAAATTATAGTCACTGCAGCTTGGGAGGTGGGGAGGGGAGAGCATGGTTTATCAAATGTACTGTATTTGACACCTGTCTGTGAGTAGACTCCATTGTCCAAAGCATTTATAAATATATATATATATATATATATATATATATATATCTGATAGTCCCATGAGCAGTTCACATCTTCAATAGAGTCCTCAGGCAAAAAAAAAAAAAATATATATATATATATATATATATATATATATATATATATATATATATATATATATATATATATATATATATATATATATATATATATATATATAATGCTAGTTTGCCAATTCCACTTCAGCGAAATTCCAGTTAAGCGAAACCACAGACTACTAAACAGCTTTCCCTGGGAACGAACCACTTGGCCACCAGGGAAATTATACAAATGGAAAGAAATTAAACCCACACGAGTGGGGGGGGCTTTTCCCCCACAACCCTCGTAAGTAAATATATCAACTCCGAGATCGTATTACACTGGGGAAAAAGGCACAAAGTTCACACAGGCCAATTAGCATTTGAACAAGTGAAAATTTGGTAAGAAGATGCAGGCTCATATAAATATATATATATATATATATATATATATATATATATATATATATATATATATATATGCATGTGTATTCTGAAGACACAAAATGCATATATATGAAATACTCAGTTATTAATACATACATAATTAACTCCTTTATTGCAGTGATGGATATGCATTTACTATTCATACAGCCAACCACTCATTAAAAATTTGTGAATTCTTTCATTCATATTTTGTAATTTATATCAATATAGAAAGTAGCAACATGTACACTTTATTTCCAAAGTTTATCACATGGCATTTCTTAAGTGGAGAAGGTGGCAAGGGGTAATGAAGTAGTAGGAGGGGTAATGTCATAGTGAGGGTATGAGAGGCTGAATTAGTTTTAAGTGTAGGGAATGGGGAGTGAAGAGAGATCAGCGGTGTTACACTTCTGGAAACAAGTAAGAATGAGGAGCCAAGGAAATAAGTTATTAATGTGAGAAAGAAAGTGACAGTGCAGACTTTGTATAACAGGGCAGTGCATAAATAAACATAAATGAATCTGTAAGTGTTTAGAACATTCTAAAAGGAGGGGTATGTAGGGGACGTCCTATAGTTCATTGCTCTGTTGCTGATGGAGATTGTTAATAAATATATTAAAAAGCAAGGGCCCAAGAATAGACCCTGGAGGACTCCTGTGTTGTTGATTAGGTATTCAGATTGCTAGCTTTGCCGACTGACAGATTGTTTTCTGTTTTGAAGACAGTTATAGAACTAGGTTAGAGTCTATGGGGACCAGTTTATGGTCTTGAGTTGTAAAAGTAATTTAGAATAGGACACTGTATCAAAAGCTTTTGATAGGTCTAGTAGTATAACTGAAGTTAGCAGGCCAGCATCAAGAGCTTTGTTTACAGTGCTGGTAAATGAAAGTAAGGCTGTAGTTGTGCTACGTGCTGGCTGAAAACCATGTTGGGTGGGTGCAAGTAAGTTATTGTCCATGAGATGTTTTAGCAGTTGAGAATGAATATACTTTTCTAGGATTTTAGATAGAGGCGAAAGTATAGAGATGGGTCGGTAGTTAGAGAGGTCACTGGTGTTACCACCTTTATGTAGGGAAATAATAATTGAGTTTTTCCAGAGTTGTGGGACATATGATTCTGAGATAGATTGATTAATGAGAATACTAACCAGAAGACCTATAGAATCTGCTGCAAGTTTTAGGTATTCGGCTGGGAGGCTGTCGGAAGAGGGGGAGCGTGGCTTAAGTTTTGAAAGCAGTTTGGGAACTAGGGAGATGGGTACAGGTTGTAAGGTAAATGGAGTTGTGGAAGGGATATTGTTTGGGTTGCAATTGTCATGGGGGGAGCTGTGATTTGAGAGAGGATTAGAGAATTTATTGTAATTTTCATTGCAATTTGTACTTTTATTAGTTTGGAAAGCGAAGTCATTAACAAGTTTTTGGATAGTTTCAATAAAGTGAGAGTTGAAAGCTTGGGCAATTTCTTGAGGGTCTTTGTCAGGAGATGGGGTTGTGGTGAGTACCAGGATTTAGAAGAGAGGAAACAGAGTTCCGGAACATTTTGGGGTTGTTTTGTTGGGTCAAACGTTTAGTGGAGAAATAGCTTTTTTTATCATTTCATATCCTTTACAAAATGCAAAAGCACATCCTGTTATTCTACCAACTTTCTAAGTTTATAAGAGCAATATTTAAAAGCTAACCCTACTTTTCAGCTTTATCCCCCCATTTTTTAGGCTTTATTCAGATTTCTGGTACTAAGCAGTATGGTTGTGAGGCCCACCTAATAAGCCAAAGCACATGAACTGATCTCTGTGGATCTTCTAATAATTCTCATTAGTACAGCTGTAGGCATAAGCAGTTAGTCAAGTTCTTATCCTTGGCTGCTTCATTTAGATTTTGCTGTTTTGTATGAGCTTTACTTTACAACGATTTTTATCCTGTGTTTTTTGCTTCAGCTGTACTAACATTATCGAACCAACATAGATGAAGAGCCTGAAGAGAAAGAGAGACTATGCCACAAACAATGCATGTGATTTCTACCCCCCGACATACTTTTTTTCTACTGTCTCAAGAACACAAGTGATTATGTTGTACACTCTTGTTTAGTGTTGTGAGAACTGCACCCCGCAAGCTTTCATCTAATAACTTCCAACAACTAGTAAGACAGTGACCATTTTTGACAATATTAAGAGACTATTCTTGTAATAAGTCACTAAGAAGAGTCGCAGGCACTGATTCCTACCCAAATTTTCATCTAACGTAAATACATTTCGGTCACCTGAAGAATGCACTTGTAAACACGACAGGACCGTATCACGTAGTGATAAGAGAATTTTACCCAAAGTGCTGTTTCACATTAGCTGCATGAGGGTTCTTGATCACTTGATCATTGCTTATTTTCTAGTGAAGAGGGTTTGAATACAGCAGCAGGCAAGATACAAATATAGTAAATGGCTTCTTGTCCTGTTCTGAATTTTTAAGATGTGAAGTACACAGAAAGAGTTTTATCAATTTTGAAATGAGTTTTTGTTTTTTGCCTTAAATGATAATGTTAAAACAGACAAACTGTTTTGGGTAATGTGGCAGTAACCCTTTTACTATTACAACTCATTGCTACTTCACTGTCTAAATATTAATTTTAGGTAAGGCAGAGTTGAATGTCTCTCAAGCTGGGATAGTTTGGATCCTTATAATAAGATTTGGCAAGCTGAAAATACTAGCCCTGATTTTCTTATTTGAAAGGACTTTAGAAAGCAGGATCTTAGTTTACTATTTATTTGGGGGATGGATGGGCATAGCAAATGTTTTCATATATAGATACTGTGCAGCTGTACTTTTAAATATAAAAAAAATATCAGTAAAAACTAACGAAGAACAAACTGCAGTGTAAACAAGAAAGCCACAGGAACAGCTCCAACGTAAAACCAATGGTGAATTATTTAATAAATAATCAGCATACACGACATAACTGAGATAAAAGGCATTCGTGAGGTGCCTTCAACAAAACCTAACCTGAACTCCTTCTGATGGAGAAGTTACATAGCATAATGATCCTTCTACTGATAATTCACAATGGTGAAATATTTAATAAATAATCAGCATACACGACAGCGCAGCACGACCGCTGCGAATCACAACAAAAAATAAAGCATTGAATTTGGTGAAGTATTAAACGTTTTTCAACTGTAAAATAAACAGACTTCTTCAGATACTAGAACACCATTCGCGCATTACTTTAAATGTGATTATAAAGTCACATGTTTAAAGTTACGCTTAAATGTAACCCTTTGTAGGCTTAAGTAAACCCTCACCTTGTATCAATGTTGCAAATATGTATAATGAATGTTGAAAACATTCAAAAGCATTGAATAACGTTATAAAACATTGTTAAACGTTAAAAATTGTCAATTAGAAGTTAAAAAGAAATTAAAAATTTGTGTGAACATTGTGTAACATCTGATGTTCGTCGTCTCCCATTGCTGCAGTCCTGACTAATGGGTACTCCGCTGCCCTCCATCGGCCCGAATACCAAAGGGCTAGATATGGCGTCGGTCATGGCGCCCAAGACTGACGTGGTGTCAGTATAAATGCGCATGACCGACACCATAATTTTAGTCTTTCTTGCCGCATGGTCCTGAGCAGAAGCAGAATTTGCAAGTGCCGTTCGGCGTTCTGGAATTGTCGGTTTTCGAGTTTCAGACCGGAGACCAAGTTGGGCTAAGTACCCCATTGGGGACATTTTGTTTTTTGTCTTTTTCTTGTCTCAGTATTGTCGGATGTCAGAAAAAGTTAATAACTGTATTTCTTGTGGGAAACAGATTCCTCATAGGGATTACCATTCACTCTGCATTCCTTGTTTAGGGCCTGAGCACGACGTTGTTGGGTGTCGCTTTGTGCTACTTTTAATAAGCGCACTATTAAACGCCGTTGGACTGTGCTAGGCTGGTGTTTGGTAAACGTTGTAATTACAACATGCCGTCGGATTCTCCGACGACTGGCTCTTCTAAGAAGCGCAGAAAAGTCTTTGCGGTCCAAGCAGGATGAGGCGTCCGCTCCGGACGCCAGTCCTGTGGAACCACTGGCTGCTTCAGTGGCTCTTTCTGACAGTGTGCCTGAGTGTCAAGGGGAGCCTTTGTTACTACAGGGGTGGCTTCTCCTTTGTTAGGCCAGGTTGAGGTGCTCCTCTGTTGTCTGTGGCTCCCTCCCTCGTGGGGTGGTTAAGCCTCCTTCTCTAGGCAGAGGCCATTCTAAGTCTAATTCTGCCCCTGCGGGTGCTTTTCCCCAGGTCCAGCTCCTAGGAAGCACATGTTGAAGATGGCTGAAGATTTGATTACTTTAATTAGGGTTCCATGCCTCCCCTCAGAAGAGGCCCAGGGTAGAGTCAGAGTTGGAGGGTTTGGTTCAGTCTTCCATTGAGTCAGATTCCTCTGTGGAAGACCTTCAGGATTTCCTCCCTATTCTGATTCGGAAGCTGAGGATGCTTCTCCTCTGCGCCCCTCCTGAAGATTTTTCTTTCTCTGAAACTTTGCATTCCATGAGGGAACATTTCAAATGGGAGGGCCAGGATTATTCTGATTCTCGTAAAGGCTGAGAATTTTTTATTTTTGCCTCAGCACAGGCCCTTGGCTATTAACTCCTTTATTGCAGTGATGGATATGCATTTACTATTCACACAGCCAACCACTCATTAAAAATTTGTGAATTCTTTCATTCATATTTTGGAATTTATATCAATATAGAAAGTAGCAACATGTACACTTTATTTCCAAAGTTTATCACATGGCATTTCTTAAGTGGAGAAGGTGGCAAGGGGTAATGAAGTAGTAGGAGGGGTAATGTCATAGTGAGGGTATGAGAGGCTGAATTAGTTTTAAGTGTAGGGAATGGGGAGTGAAGAGAGATCAGCGGTGTTACACTTCTGGAAACAAGTAAGAATGAGGAGCCAAGGAAATAAGTTATTAATGTGAGAAAGAAAGTGACAGTACAGACTTTGTATAACAGGGCAGTGCATAAATAAACATAAACGAATCTGTAAGTGTTTAGAACATTCTAAAAGGAGGGGTATGTAGGGGACGTCCTATAGTTCATTGCTCTGTTGCTGATGGAGATTGTTAATAAATATATTAAAAAGCAAGGGCCCAAGAATAGACCCTGGAGGACTCCTGTGTTGTTGATTAGGTATTCAGATTGCTAGCTTTGCCGACTGACAGATTGTTTTCTGTTTTGAAGACAGTTATAGAACTAGGTTAGAGTCTATGGGGACCAGTTTATGGTCTTGAGTTGTAAAAGTAATTTAGAATAGGACACTGTATCAAAAGCTTTTGATAGATCTAGTAGTATAACTGAAGTTAGTTGGCCAGCATCAAGAGCTTTGTTTACAGTGCTGGTAAATGAAAGTAAGGCTGTAGTTGTGCTACGTGCTGGCTGAAAACCATGTTGGGTGGGTGCAAGTAATTTATTGTCCGTGAGATGTTTTAGCAGTTGAGAATGAATATACTTTTCTAGGATTTTAGATAGCGGTGAAAGTATAGAGATGGGTCGGTAATTAGCTAGATCACTGGTGTTACCACCTTTATGTAGGGAAATAATAATTGAGTTTTTCCAGAGTTGTGGGACATATGATTCTGAGATAGATTGATTAATGAGAATACTAACCAGAAGACCTATAGAATCTGCTGCAAGTTTTAGGTATTCGGCTGGGAGGCTGTCGGAAGAGGGGGAGCGTGGCTTAAGTTTTGAAAGCAGTTTGGGAACTAGGGAGATGAGTACAGGTTGTAAGGTAAATGGAGTTGTGGAAGGGGATATTGTTTGGGTTGCAATTGTCATGGGGGGAGCTGTGATTTGAGAGAGGATTAGAGAATTTATTGTAATTTTCATTGCATTTTGTACTTTTATTAGTTTGGAAAGCGAAGTCATTAACAAGTTTTTGGATAGTTTCAATAAAGTGAGAGTTGAAAGCTTGGGCAATTTCTTGAGGGTCTTTGTCAGGAGATGGGGTTGTGGTGAGTACCAGGATTTAGAAGAGAGGAAACAGAGTTCCGGAACATTTTGGGGTTGTTTTGTTGGGTCAAATGTTTAGTGGAGAAATAGCTTTTTTTTATCATTTCATATCCTTTACAAAATGCAAAAGCACATCCTGTTATTCTACCAACTTTCTAAGTTTATAAGAGCAATATTTAAAAGCTAACCCTACTTTTCAGCTTTATCCCCCCATTTTTTAGGCTTTATTCAGATTTCTGGTACTAAGCAGTATGGTTGTGAGGCCCACCTAATAAGCCAAAGCATATGAACTGATCTCTGTGGATCTTCTAATAATTCTCATTAGTACAGCTGTAGGCATAAGCAGTTAGTCAAGTTCTTATCCTTGGCTGCTTCATTTAGATTTTGCTGTTTTGTATGAGCTTTACTTTACAACGATTTTTATCCTGTGTTTTTTGCTTCAGCTGTACTAACATTATCGAACCAACATAGATGAAGAGCCTGAAGAGAAAGAGAGACTATGCCACAAACAATGCATGTGATTTCTACCCCCCGACATACTTTTTTTCTACTGTCTCAAGAACACAAGTGATTATGTTGTACACTCTTGTTTAGTGTTGTGAGAACTGCACCCCGCAAGCTTTCATCTAATAACTTCCAACAGCTAGTAAGACAGTGACCATTTTTGACAATATTAAGAGACTGTTCTTGTAATAAGTCACTAAGAAGAGTCGCAGGCACTGATTCCTACCCAAATTTTCATCTAACGTAAATACATTTCGGTCACCTGAAGAATGCACTTGTAAACACGACAGGACAGTATCACGTAGTGATAAGAGAATTTTACCCAAAGTGCTGTTTCACATTAGCTGCATGAGGGTTCTTGATCACTTGATCATTGCTTATTTTCTAGTGAAGAGGGTTTGAATACAGCAGCAGGCAAGATACAAATATAGTAAATGGCTTCTTGTCCTGTTCTGAATTTTAAGATGTGAAGTACACAGAAAGAGTTTATCAATTTTGAAATGAGTTTTTGTTTTTTGCCTTAAATGATAATGTTAAAACAGACAAACTGTTTTGGGTAATGTGGCAGTAACCCTTTTACTATTACAACTCATTGCTACTTCACTGTCTAAATATTAATTTTAGGTAAGGCAGAGTTGAATGTCTCTCAAGCTGGGATAGTTTGGATCCTTATAATAAGATTTGGCAAGCTGAAAATACTAGCCCTGATTTTCTTATTTGAAAGGACTTTAGAAAGCAGGATCTTAGTTTACTATTTATTTGGGGGATGGATGGGCATAGCAAATGTTTTCATATATAGATACTGTGCAGCTGTACTTTTAAATATAAAAAAAATATCAGTAAAAAACTAACGAAGAACAAACTGCAGTGTAAACAAGAAAGCCACAGGAACAGCTCCAACGTAAAACCAATGGTGAATTATTTAATAAATAATCAGCATACACGACATAACTGAGATAAAAGGCATTCGTGAGGTGCCTTCAACAAAACCTAACCTGAACTCCTTCTGATGGAGAAGTTACATAGCAAAATGATCCTTCTACTGATAATTCACAATGGTGAAATATTTAATAAATAATCAGCATACACGACAGCGCAGCACGACCGCTGCGAATCACAACAAAAAATAAAGCATTGAATTTGGTGAAGTATTAAACGTTTTTCGACTGTAAAATAAACAGACTTCTTCAGATACTAGAACACCATTCGCGCGTTACTTTAAATGTGATTATAAAGTCACATGTTTAAATTTACGCTTAAATGTAACCCTTTGTAGGCTTAAGTAAACCCTCACCTTGTATCAATGTTGCAAATATGTATAATGAATGTTGAAAACATTCAAAAGCATTGAATAACGTTATAAAACATTGTTAAACGTTAAAAATTGTCAATTAGAAGTTAAAAAGAAATTAAAAATTTGTGTGAACATTGTGTAACATCTGTTTATATGGCCCAATCGAGTTGTACATAGTTTTCAGTAGTAAACTCATAGTGTATGTGTTTGTATGTCCATGTTACATCCAAAGTAGCGGTGTCTCTGCCATGCTACTTTAACTTATTGCATATTACTATACGTACTTTTCATATAGAAGGTACGAAAAGTAAAATAATAAATTAAAAGGTGCTCGTAAGTTAAAGTATTTTGTATATGTTTATTTTACAGACTAAAAACGTTTAACACTGAACCAAATTCATTGCTTTATTTATTTGTAGTGATTCGCAACGGTCGTGCTGCGATGTCGTGTATGCTGATTATTTATTAAATATTTCACCATTGTGAATTATCAGTAGATGGGTCATTATGCTATGTAACTTCTCCATCAGAAGGAGTTCAAGTTAGCTTTTGTTATAGGGACCTCACGAATGCCTTTTATCTCAGTTATGTCCGACTTTACTTAACTATGTATATTGACTAAAATACTCCTGTTAATTTCTGTGTCATGTGCACCTGATTAGTCTATCTGTATTGACTTGCAGTGTGCTTCCTTAATAGTGATTTCAAACCGATTCTCTGCATATTATTTATTTACTCGCATGCCTATTTATAGGGGTTGCAATCCTGAACCTAACATTTTTACTCGGCATTTTCTAGTAACACTTATTGTCCAGTCGTCCCTTCTTTATTATACTGTTTTATACCTGTTTTCAACCCTTGTGCAGTTTAACAACTGTTCCTCCCCCTCTTCCTTTATTATATAGTTTTACACCCTTCTTCAGTCCTTACACCTTTAATGACTTTTACTCTGTCGCTTTTGTGTATCTACCCTTTTTCCTTCCCTCTTGTTTCCACCTTGGATTACCCTCTCTTTTCCCATTTATGACCGTTCCTTTCTGTTCTCCATAGCATGTATAGCTTATCCTCAGTCTATTTTTGCATGTATCTGCTTTTTCACCAACAAATTAGTCTGGTAGTTCTCACATAGGATCAATATGCTAAGCTGTTAACAGGCTGCTTCCTGTAATCAAGGGTACTAGGTTTGATTCCTTGCATCTCCATTTGCCTACATTTTGACTCTGCAAAGTCATGTAAGTAGACATTGTCCAGATTGCCCCTGAAAAGGGACACTTGTGTCCAGTGTGATAACCTGGCTAACAAATGTATAAAAAAAAAAAAATCTTCATTTCCAGTCCTCTGGATTATCAGCTTCCATTATTATGCCACAGTTTCAAACCTCGATGCATGATTTTGCTTCTTTCTTTTTAGCTTTCTTCACTCGCTTGATTCTTATATACCATTTGACTACCCCTTTTCCTGCCTTCCATAGCTGTCCTATTTCACATGCCTCTTTCGTCTTATCTCACTGGTGCACATGTCCATTTGTGGATTATGTCCTGTTCCCTTGTTTACCTTTCTCTTTGCAGAGATATGCAGACACCTCATTTTTTATAGTAATGAGTTCAGCTTCATTTCACAACTTTAAAAAACAACTGGTATCTCCACATATTGCCTTCTTGGTTTAATCACAGTAACTGTAGATGTTCAGTTTATAACAATACTAATGGGGGTTGTAGAAAATTCCAATATGCACATGCATTCAATTTCATAATAAAAAATAAACATGATTTAATTCATTATTCATGTGATTAAGACACATAGTTTTGCTCTTTTCTGTAATAAAAAAATCTTTTGGCTTTTCCCGGTTAGGGGTCGCCATAGCGGAACTCCGGTCCGCTCATGATTGGCAGTGGATTTTACGGTGCCAAGTTGCCAGCCCGACACCCAACCTTCAATGAAGGCATGCCCAGTCATGCTCGCACTCGACCATGGGGAGAACATGCAGACTCCACACAGAAGGCGCTTATTAGTAATATTCAAGAACAAACATTTCTATTTTCACACATAATAAAAAAAACTAATCTGTTGAAAATCATTAGTGATATGTTTTGCCTTCATCTTTCTTACAGGGACCTGCACAAAATACCACACTGAATACTTTGTTTATACTCTTGCAAATATACCCCATGAAACTAAAGACTGCCACATTCTGAACACATTACAGAGAATAAGCCCCTCTTGAGACTTTCAGCGGACCACAGTTACTGTTATTTAGCTGATTTTTTACTTTTTTGTTAAGCACCATTCTTACCACAGTGTGAATTACTCTGGTTTCACTGTTAAACTACATTCAACTCATCTGTTTGTGTTACATAGTAAGACCTGTGTAACATCTGCATTATATTTTCCATTTCTACTAGATTCAATAGTTGTACTATATTCCCCTTAGTGCTTTAATTGTTAAACATAAGTAGGTGGTAGCAACTTGGTAGAATAATGAGCTCGGGTGCCACAACAACTTATAAAACCTTGTACATCTGTCAGGTTTTGGTCAATTTACTGCTGCCATCTGGCTTAAGGTATCTTTGAGTATTGACTTCTCGGCATGTGAAACAAGTACAGTTGTTTAAAAGTTTTAACACTGTTATTATTTACATATTATTTAACACTAGTATTGCTTTTCTATGAGGAGAGAATATAAATTCACATTTTCCAATTCAGTGTTGTCTGTCACATTTTCCAAATTTGCTGGCAACTAATCCTTAACCACATTCACCTTGGTTCATAGTCCATATATTACAGTTTCCAATGGTGCATGGCTCTTTGCAGCATCAGACTTTCTTCATCATCAGATGGACCTCCTTTCAGGTTTAATCCATTTGCTTCATAAAAATACTTCTAAACAGCCTCTACTCTTCCCCAATCATATGCTGGACACCTTCAGACCTAAGAGTCTTATTTTCTGGTGTCATTTTGACATGCTTCTGGTTGCTTCTGTCTTTTGGCTTTTCTTGACAAAATGCTGTAATGACTTGCTATTACCTCTTCCAGTGGGCCATCTTTCCTGTCATCTGTCTACCATGGCCTATACATCTATATGTCATACGTCACCCTATACGGTATAAAATACAAAAGTCCTTTTGCCATGATAAGGTAACCGCATTCTTTAATTCTTTTTCTCATAACTGCTTTTACAAGTTGGAGACATACCTTTCAGCCATGGTCCGATTTGTGAATATCTGTAATATTAATAATACATGGGCACAACGTGAAATGTTATTACAAACCCATAACCCTAAATACTTGGAATAACTAAAGCCTGGTTAAAATATAATAACTGGATTTCCTTGCATACATATCTTATGAATGTATATATTGTTATTGCAACAGACCTGGAACTAGGCAGAACATAAGAGTCCAAAGTAATACCAGTAATGACAAAGAGCATATCTGGCTATTTATTTAGATATCCATCAGTATCTATTAAAAACCATTCTAACAACACCTTATTATTCATAAAGTATTATAAATCAATAATTCTTGATTGTATTAACCAGGACTATATAGGGTCCCTGAAAACTCAGCCTTTATGTATAACTCTGTCTCAAACCTTTTCCAGCTTGTTAATGAGGACACTATATGAATACTAGCACCTGTAAACCATAAGTACTTAACAATAATATAACCAGTAATCCTTAGTAAAGTATAACTACTTAACATTACTATATCTAGTACTCCCGAGTAAACAATAGCTACTTAGCAACTTTAGCTAGTATTACAGAATAAGTCATAGCTACTTAACATTAGTATAACTAAGATCCCTGAGTAAACCATAACTACTTATCAGTATAACCGATATTCCTGAGTAAAGTACAACTACATGATATTAATACAACTCAAAATCCTCCGTAAAGTATAAGTACTGAACATTAGTAAAGCCAATATTCCTCAGGCAACCATGACTATTTTATATTAGTATAACCAATATTCCTGTGTAAACCAAAACAACTAAATATTAACATAACCGGTATTCCTGAGTAAACCAAAACTGCTTTAGTATAAACAGCATTCCTCAGCAAACCGTAACTACTTGACATTAATGTAAGCATCATTCCTTAGTAAACCATAACTACTTCACATTAGTATAACCAGCATTCCTCAGTAAACTATAACTATTTGACATTAGTATAACCAATATTCCTGAGAAGCTGGTAGCATTCACATTCTCCCCAATAGACTGTGTGTTCATAGCCCTTTATATTCCACCTCCTTTCTAAAACCAGAACAGCTTCAACCACTTATATATCAACAATTTTTTTCTCAAATAATAGAATCAACATTTTTGATTTATGATACAAAATGTTATCCATCTTCAGAAGGCATTCTGCCTGCAACATTGATCCCAAAACTAACAAAACAAAGAAAAACAGGGGCAAACATGGGCAGTTTGGAAAAAGGACCCTGATCATATTTTAAGACACTTGTACTACAAAAGTCTGAGGTACAGCATAAGGATTAGCACATCTAATACAAAATTAGCCTCCTGTTGTAAAACTCAGGAAGCTTAACTAAGGCAAACAAAAGTATTCCAGAATGCTCTTAAGAAACTAGCTGCCTATAAGGCTTCCCCAAGGGATCTCATCTAAAATACTAACGCCTACATTTTTCAGCTATATTAAATGAAGTATTTGCAATTCCCAGTCCACAGCAGAATGATACCCAGTAAGCCATCCCTCCATTACAAATATATCTTTTACATACACTACTTGACTATGCAAAATTCTAGTTCAGAGCTATCACCAAAAAAGAAGTGAAACTTCATCAGTTGCTGCCAGGGAATTCAAACATTAAATCTTATTTAATCCACCTCTCCATACTACAGGTATGTGGACACTCTCTCATCATCATCATCAGCAGCAGCAGCAGCAGCAGTGTCCTTTTTCTAAATTTTGTACAATGATGGGTCAGGGTGTCATGTCAACCACTGTCACCTCTATTGATTCAGTCTTTTTCTCCAACCATCTTTGACCATCACACCTTACTGTCCCAGGTCTTCTCTAATGCATTCTAGCAATCTCTTCACTAGATGTCCATATTTCCACTTGCCTCCTTCCTGTCTCTTACAAATATTCTTCACAGAATGGTATTATGCATTCCCAGAGGGTTCCTATCACATAGTTGAACTTTTACAAGTTCGAACTAGATATGGTCGAGACCATGCATTTGAATTTATAAATGTTCACGTGTTTGAATGGAAATCTCCATAAGCAGAGGTTTCCATTCACTTCAATGTGGTGCAATCTTGGAGCTGGTATATTTAAGTAGCGGGGGGTGTGGGGGGCACAGGAGGGCTTGCCCCCTGCTTAAAACAAGTTTTTGTTTTCTGCGTTGTGTTATTTTTTTTTAGATACTCAAAGTTCTGTAACTTCGAACATAATGGTTAATATAGACCCATTCCCAGACATGTGAGCAAACCACTGTAATCTGTTCTCCTTAATCTACAACTGGGGACACATTGGCTTCATCTCTGATGTCTTCATTTCTTCATTTTGGGTACATCATCTGCATCATCTCAAGATTCTTCAGATATTATTTGGACTAATAACAATAAAGTTATTAGTCGGGAAATAACTGACCCTCAATTATTAGGATCAGATCATGCACGTTTTACATAGAAGTATTTTATATTTTCCCAGGAACTACCCCAGAAGTAGAGTATCTTGAAATATGCATACTTTAGTGCTGATGTCAATCTGATCATGGAATAGCTGAGGACATGTGACTGGGAGAATGGGATCTACTCAGTAGATAGTGAAGTTGGTTGGGAGTAACTTCTAGTGGAGTATGTACTTCTAGATACTGTTAAACCTATTTCTTAAAAGTCTCCCTGGTAGAATAAAGTTTGATATAAGCTAGTAAAAGGACTAAGCATTACTATAAAACGTATAAGAGGCAACCCAGTGATGTAAGTAAGGAAAGATTTAAACTAGCTAGAAAAAAATTTAAAGGTGTTGAAGACTTTAAGGTATGATTTCAATGTGAAACTAGCTTGTTATATTATGGATAATAAGAAAGCCTTCTTTAAACACTTGAATCAATATAAATGTGATATTAAATCTAGATATAGTATTGTTTTGAATGACAGGATAGTTAATGATACTAAGGTTTTGGCAGATATATTTTAGGATACTACAGTTTCATCTCAGCTACAACATTTAGAGAGTAGGTTAGTCTGTCTTGGTTTGGATGATCTGACTACTCTGGAGACTGTGTTCATGATTAAACTATACTCTGCTGCTGATCCAGATGGAATTTATTTTTATTTTTTGAGATATATTATTAAAGATATTACTACTTGCCTACTCTATCTTTTTCAAAAGGCAATATAAGAAGGGTTATTCCAAATGGATTTATATTAATTCATCGAGTTTTCAGAAACTCAAAATTTATGTGGTTGAGACCATATGATCCAAAAACTCAAAATGAAAAAAAAAATTATGTTTTTGCAGAGTGGCAACCCTCCTGCACTCTTTCATCTGGGGACCTCAGCCCCCAAATCCCCTGCAAATTATATATACCCACTCCAAGATCATACTACAGTGGGGAAATGGGGAAATTCCCCTTTGAAGCAGTTTTATGTAGATCACAGTACATTGGGGAGTGGAGAATTTACCCCTTTCCTGACTTCAGTACAATCACAGAGTTGGTATATATAATATGCAGGGGGTGTGGGGAGTGCAACCCCCATGTGGGAAGTGTACAGGGTCTTGCCTCCCCTTGCAAAAACATAGATTTGTTTTTTTTTTATTTTTATTTTTTGGAAACTTGATCATATGGTCTTGACCATATGAATTCCGAGCTTCCAAAATCTCAGTGAAGTAATATAAACTTATTCCAAATATATGAAAAGAGGCACTGGTTGTTCTGGTACAAGACAGCAGAGCTTTCACCAAGGTTGAGAACTGTAGACCAATAACCTGTATTTTGGATAAAGTTTTCAAGACAGCAATTTCAGACTTTATCACTGAGTTAATGAGGCTAAGACAAGATTTGTTCAAGGTCACTCTTGCCTGACAAACCTGTTGTATTTTTATCAACCTGTCCAGAAGGCCTTGGATGAGGGGATGTCAGTTGATGTTTTTATCTCAATTTGGTTAAGGCTTTTGATTCTCTGCCCCATAAAAAAGTTATCTCAATTATGTTAGCAAATAATATTAACTCTTATATTGTTATGTGTTTAGGAAATCTAGGTATGTGAAAATAAATATCCTAAATGTCCAAAACTAACCGGTACCATAATGTGGTAAATATTTATTAAAATAGGATATTAACCAAGAACAAGCACTTTCACATCAGTGTGAGTTTTCCTCAGAATAATTTAAAAGAAATCACTCTCTGGAGCTTATATAATAAAAGGTCACACAAATTTGATGTTAACATCTCCTAAAACAAAACTACTAACAGAGGGGGAAACATTATTAACCCCTGAGAGGAATTGGATATAAGTTGTTGTGTTGTGTCTTTCAGCTTTTCCCGGTTAGGGGTCACCACAGCGGAACTCCAGTCGGCTAATGATTGGCAGTAGATTTTTACATGCCACGTTGCCGGCCCTGATGCACAACCTTCAATGAAGGTACGCCCATTCACGCATGTCTCCACACAGAAGACGCTCTAGCTGAGAATCGAACAGGACGTCTTACTGTAAGGCAACAATGCTACCACAGCTGATATAAGTATAGTACTAAATTGAATGCTAGCGGTTATCCTGGATTAAGTAATACCCAGTCACTTGACTAGTTTTGGCAAATTGGTCATTTAGGAAATGAGGTGTTTCTATTTTTATTTATTTTTTAGAGTGGTTATGGATGGGGCTGAGCAGATTAGGGTTGACTCACTGCATATTATATCAGTGATGCATGCAGGGTGGAGGTATGTAGTTTGTTGGTGAAAATGGTGAATAGTAGAGGACCCAGTATTGATCCTTGTGGAACACCTATGGTAGATGGTAGTAGGGGTGATAGTACACCTTGCCATTTGACTAAATGTTTTCTGTCAGAGAGGTAGTTTTTGAACCAGGCAGTAGTGGAGGGGGCAAAGGACATGGCGGATAGAGTGTCTAAAAGTAGGTTATGTGGGACCATGTCAAATGCCTTAGAGAGATCTAAGAATATGGCTGATACAAAGTTGTTGTTGTTTCTAAGTTGGTTAACCTGGTTGGTAAAGGAGAGAAGAGCAGTAGTTGTACTATGGTTTGGACAGAAGCCATGCTGTGTGGAGGAGAGGAGATTATGTGAGGTTAAGAAATGCATCACTTGGGAGTGAATACATTTCTCCAGGAGCTTGGAAAGGGGAGATAAGATAGCAATGGGGCAGTAGTTTGATAGCTCATAGGAGTTGCTGCCTTTGTGTAGGGGAATAATATATGACACTTTCCATAGTTGGGGGATGTAGGCTTCTTGTATGGAGCGATTTATAAGAATTGAGACAGAGTAGGCTAGGGACTCTGCAGCTAATTTTAGGAAATTAGTGGGTAGACCATCTGCTGCGAGAGTGGTAGGTTTCAGCTTTGAGAGTAGCTTTTTAACTGTGGGGGTGATTGTAGAGTCATTGTTAGATAGCTGGGTGTATAATTACAGAAAAGATTCTGTGAAGTGATAATTAAATTGAGAAGCTATGCTGTCATTGTCAGTATTGGTGCTGGAAGTTGGGGTGGTAGTTTTTCCAGGTTTCAGAAGGCAATTGATAGTTTGCCAGAACTTTTGAGGGTTTTTGGGATGTTTGTTTTGGATATGTAGGAAGTAGTTTTGTTTATCCATTTTTGTTTGTTTTTGGCCTGATTCTGAAGTTGTTGATACTTTTGTCTGTCTTGTATGGTGTTATTCATTTTCCAGATCTTCCAGGCATTGTCTCTAGCTTTTAGTAAGGCTTTTGTGGATTTATTTAGCCAAGGGGCATAATTAACTTTAGCTCTAAGTTTCCTAATTGGAGCTACTGTATTTAGAACATTCATAAAAGTACTATTGAAGAACTCCACTGCCTAGTCTAATGCTAGAGTTTGTAGTGGGTGCCAGCTGCATTGTTGTAGCATGCTGTTAAGAATTTGTGGATTTAACTTGTGGTCATCAGTTATTTCCTGGAGGGATATAACTGCAGAGGATGTTGATAGAAGGATGGTTTCTTGGGATAGGTTAATTGCAGCCCATTGTAGTATCTCTTGTATTACAGGTGAGTTATTTCCTGGAGGAACATAACTACAGAGGATGTTGATATCAGGATGGTTTATTGGGCTAGGTTAATTGCAGCCCATTGTAGTATCTCTTCTATTACAGGTGAGTTATTTCCTGGAGGAACATAACCCATGGTAGTATCTCTTCTATTACAGGTGAGTTATTTCCTGGAGGAACATAACTGCAGAGGATGTTGATTCTCTTTTTGTTTTTGAGGGATATAATGGAGCCTAATATTTCGGCATTCAGAAATTTGGGCAGTGGGGTTCTCAGAGGCTGGAGGTTAAGTGTGTTTTTAAATACAATTGCAACTCCACCTCCCTTTTTGGCATCTCTGTCTAGTCTTAGGATGTTATAACCTGGGGGAGTATTTCTTCATTTTGGGTGGTGGGTTTTAGCCAGGTTTCAGTGATGGTTAGTATATCAGGGGAGTAGTGAGCTATGAATGCGTGTAGGTCATGTAGTTTGTTGGATATACTTCTTGAGTTTAGATTAATAATAAATAGGTCTGAGTTCTGTTTGTGTGGGAGAATTTTGTTGTCTGGACCTGGGTTGGGGTGTATGTCTCCTGAGATGAGTAGATGCTTTTTAAGGAACAGACAGAGTTTTATGGCATATGCTAGGTCTGTATGTACTATAGTTACTGTTTGTTTATTGAGATGAAGTGTGGTGTGTGGTTTGTATATATAAAATGATGAACAATCATTAAATAGTGCGGAACAAATTTCAATATCTTTTTGTGTAGGTGTGTGCGTGTAAATATGTGTTATGTGGAAGGTATTGTTTAATGGTATGTTAGTGTGTGTAGATGTGGTGTAGGCTAGAGTAGTAAGAGTTAGTAGTAGTACTGGTAGTATGACCTGCATGATTTGTTTGGGTGGAGGTATTGTGTTTAGCAGTAGTGTGATTTAGGTAAATAGGTTAGGTGTGGTAGGGGTTGGATAGTAGTTTCAAGATTGGGTATTGGGTGGGGAGTTTAGCTTGGGTGTGGTTTTGTATAATTATAGGAGGATGCTGCTTGGAGGGGAGATTGTTCAGGTGAGCAGGGGCCAGTATAAGTGTAGATGCACTGGGGGTGGGTGGGAATTGAGGGTAGGGTATGGGGAGCCGAGTGAGCCCGCAGGGCGAACGGAGCGGGTAGAGCCCAGAAGAAGTGAGGACCGTATAAAACTATCAGTAGCTGCATCTCAGACACTTAAATTAGGGTTGAGTTGGAGCTGTGTAGTGTAGGCAATATTTATATTTGGGTTTTCCAGTCCAGGACGGTAGAGGGAGTTAGCATAGAACAGATGGGGAGAATCTGTGGAAATAACTAATATAGTTGGGTAGAAACTTTGGGAGAATAATACTGTGTGATCAGTCTGCTGTGGTCTATGCTGCCACCTAGTGGCAAGAAGGAGATGGCAGCCTGAAGGATAGAGTAGTACAAAGATACTAATAAGGTATGATAAAACTAGAGGGGGAAGAGTGTCCAGCGAGTTGCGGTAGGCTGCTAACGCACACACAGGAAGTCAGACTAACAACTACTAGTACTATTTGTAGGATACAAGTAGACTTTACAAAGCTACATACATTCACACTTCTTAGAGTACAGATGCCCTTTATTATGACAGCGTTCAGTGATGCATAGGTAGCAGACAAATCAAGGGTGTCTTCTGGATAAGTCAGGGAGGTAGTCCTTGTGCTTTAAAGTAGAGAGGGAGCACCCGAGTTGCACTTTAATATGGACAGGGATTAACTTTGTTTTATGTTGATGGGGAATCTGTTCCAGAGCAGTGTTATCTTCTGAGATATATATATATATATATATATATATATATATATATATATATATATATATATATATATATATATATATGTACCTGCTCCTGCAAACTGTATAGTATAGCTGTATAGTAAATCTATTAGTAATGGGTCGTAGGATGCCTTACCTACCAGACATAGGTCATCTCTTAGCAGTCTGTAAGATACTGTGTATAGTGAAAGGGCTTTGAGTCAGTCCATGTAGGACATGTTGTTTAGGCCTTGTATTCTTTCAGTAAGGTATCTTAACAGGGATTTTATTTGTTATATTCATAACAAACAAAAATTATATAAAGCAAACTAACTCCCTGTGACCACTGGAGCCTCTTTTCTGCTGAATTCAATAACTTTTTAATGAAAACCATCATCATTCTCTCATCATTCTCTTTCGGCTTTTCCCATTAGGGGTCGCCACAGCGGATCATCTCTTTCCATTTCTTCCTATCCTCTGCATCTTGCTCTGTCACACCAACCGCCTGCATGTCCTCTCTCACCACGTCCATAAACCTTATCTTAGGCCTTCCTCTATTCCTTTTACCTGGCAGCTCCATCCTTAGCATCTTTTTCCCAATATACCCATCATCCCTCCTCAGCACATGTCCAAACCAATGCAATCTCGTCTCTCTTGCTTTGTCTCCAAACTGTCCAACATGAGCTGACCCTCTAATATACTGATTCCTAATCCTATCCATCCTAGTCACACTGATTGCAAATCTTAAAATCTTTAACTCTGCCACATCCAGCTCTGACTCCTGCCTTTTTGTCAATGCCACTGTCTCCAACCCATATAACATAGCTGGTCTCACTTCCCTCTTATAGACCTTCCCTTTCACTCTTACTGATACCCGTCTGTCACAAATCACTCCTGACACTCTTCTCCACCCATTCCACCCTGCCTGTACTCTCTTCTTCACCTCTCTTCCACATTCACCATTACTCTGAACTGTTGATCCCAAGTACTTAAACTTGTCCACCTTTACCAAATCTACTCCCTGCATCCTCACCATTCCTCTACCCTCCCTCTCATTTACACACATATATTCTGTCTTAGCCCTGCTGACCCTCATTCCTCTGCTCTCTAGAGCATATCTCCACCTCTCCAGAGTCTCCTCAACCTGATTCCTACTCTCACTACAGATTACAATGTCATCTGCAAACATCATAGTCCACGGGGCCTCCTGTCTGATCTCATCTGTCAACCTGTCCATCACCACTGCAAATAAGAAAGGACTCAGAGCTGATCCTTGATGTAATCCCACCTCCACCTTAAACAGATCTGTCACTCCCACTGCAGTCCTCACCACTGTCACACTACCCTCGTACATATCCTGTACCACTCTTACGTACTTCTCTGCCACTCCCGACTTCCTCATACAATACCACAACTCTTCTCTAGGCACCCTGTCATATGCGTTCTCCAAGTCTACAAAGACACAATGCAACTCCTTCTGACCTTCTCTGTATTTCTCCAACAACACTCTCAGAGCAAACATTGCATCTGTAGTGCTCTTTTCTGGCATGATGCCATACTGCTGATCACTAATCATCACCTCCCTTCTTAACCTTGCTTCCACTACTCTTTCCCATAACTTCAAGCTGTGACTAATCAGTTTTATCCCTCTGTAGTTACTGCAGCTCTGCACATCACCCTTATTCTTAAAGATAGGTACCAAAACACTTTTTCTCTACTCCTCAGGCATCCTCTGACTTTCCAAAATTTCATTAAACAATCTAGTTAGAAATTCCACTGCCATTTCTCCTAAGCACCTCCATGCTTCCATTGGTATGTCATCTGGGCCAACAGCCTTTCCATTCTTCATCCTCTTCATAGCTGCCCTTACTTCCTCCTTGCTAATCTGTTTCACTTCCCGATTCACTATCCCCACATCATCCAACCTTCTCTCTCTCTCATTCTCTTCATTCATCAGCCTCTCAAAATACTCTTTCCATCTACTCAACACACTCTCCTCTCTTGTGAGTACCTTTCCCTCACTATCCTTTATCACCCTTACATGCTGCACATCTTTCCCAGCTGTCTTTAAAAATTATACAAAAAAGAGAAATGTGTATAAGAAAGCCGGGAACATCAGAAGTTGGGTTGAAGGTAGGCCCAGACCACAGGATACATGTACCAATAAGTGTGGACCCAACTGTGCCTTTTGTCAGCACATACTGGAGTGAGGCATGCTTTTCTTCCCTTAATTAAAATGATTAAAACCAATGCAGGTGGTAACTGTATCTCAATGCAAGTGGTTTACAGGGCTAGCTGCAATGGCTGTGAAGCATTCTATGTGGGGAAAATGTACAACAGACTTAAAAGGATTTCTGGACATCTTTCTGAAATTAGAGCTAAGTGCAAGAATAATGCACTGGCTTGGCACCTGCAGCTTCACAAAAGACACACTGGCTTTACATTTCAAATTATTGACCACGTGGACCTTTTGGAACTGGAAGGAGACATCCCTAATGTTTTAGAAAAATGTGAACTACTGTGGCAGCTGAAGCTGAACTCTTTTAGAAAATCAGAGCTTAATTATTATTGCTCCATAAAAAACATACTAGATCTCAGAAAACTGCCACACTGTTTAAAACACTATTAAAAGACTGACTTCAGACCAGTGACAAGTGGAATACCACAGGGTTCAGTCCTAGGTCATCTCCTGTTTGGTATCTACTTCTCTGAAGTACAGGCTAACACAGAAGGTCTTTGGCTAACAAAGTTTGCAGATGACTGCAAACTAGGAGCCATAATCAAAACTCCTAACGATGTGGACATCCTACAAAAGGGCCTCACTGAGACAGATGCCTGGTGTCAAAGCCATGACCTCAAGCTCAATGCCAAAAAGTGCATTGTCATCCCTTTTGGTAAAAACTCTGTACCCATGAACTACCACATAGGCAGTAGTCTACTTAACACTGAAAGTGTGATAAGAGACCTTGGGACACAGGTGGACAGTAGTCTGCCCTTTGATAATCACATTGCCACAGTAGTCAGGAAATCCTTCTATGTGGCACACCTCATCACAAAAGGATTCACATCAAGGAAAAAAGAGGTCATTGCCCCCTCTACTCATCACTCATTAGACTCATTATAGAGTACACCGCCCCTTTTGGTATATACCTGACAAGACATCTACAACAACTGGAAAGGCCACAGAAATACCTCACAAAGAGGATTACCACCCTCAAACAGATGCCCTATGCAGACTGTCTCAAAAAACTCCAGCTTTACTATGTCACATATCACCTACTCAGAGGTGATCTCTGCCTAACATACAAAGCTATGTCAAACCCAGAGCTGTTGGACATGCTCCACTTAAAAAAATCCCAATCCCTCCGAGCTACATGCTCTAGGGACCTAAACCTTGCCACCACAATAAACAGAACATGCTGGAGGGATAGATTCCTGTCCCGGAGACTTCCCATACTCTGGAACAAACTACCTATCTATATCAAACAAAGTTCCTCATTAGCAATCTTCAAGAAAAATCTTGATGATTGGATGGGAGATAGGAAATTCACCCCGAGCATCACTTCCATGGCTCTGCTTGACAGGGGCACAGGAAAATAATTTTCTTAGGTGGTAAAAGCCAGGGCACCATTTAGAGAGGCTTATATAGGCCCTAGGGCCAATAGCCTAGTACCTACCTATGAACCTATGAACCTATGAGACTGATTAATGCTGACACTACTTGCTTATATTGTGTTGAAAAACAAATATCAAACCCTGTTTACTTCTTTTTGTACTAATTTACAGTGTTATAAAGGATATACTTTAGGTGGCTCATGTATACATTAATAATTTATGGTGGCTCCACGTTACATGCTACTTTAGATTTTTAACTGAACACTTTTGTTACACTTTTTCCTTTTAGGCAGTGAAATATGCATGGGCCTAGTCTGATAGTGCACACAATATGCATGGGCCTAGTTTGATAGTGCACACAACGTGCATGGGCCTAGTCTGATAGTGCACACAATATGCATGGGCCTAGTCTGATAGTGCACACAATATGCATGGGCCTAGTCTGATAGTGCACACAATATGCATGGGCCTAGTCTGATAGTGCACACAATATGCATGGGCCTACTCTTTTTTTTTTCCTTTTCTGTTTTAAAGATTACAGTTACTTTTGAGTGCACTCTTGCACCCTCAGACTAAGTGTTTTCTTAGTCAGATACCACACTTTAACAGATCCTTAAGGTCTTAGTGCTTTTTTATTAACATTTATCACTTTATTTCCAGCTTAGCAATTATTTTTATGTTTTTCATCCTACTACATCTCTGACATACACTCTCTAACTCAAAAAGCTCTACTTTCCACTGAACAATGGCTTTCAAAAAACTTACTAATCCTCAATCCCCAAAAAAAAAACCTCTTACTCTTCCTGCCCCATTCTCTTGCTCATCAGAGATCATCCTTTCTCATTAAGTCTTGTAACAATACAGCCATCCAACCTGACACCTACACTAAACTCTTAGGTGTCATCATTGACGATGAACTAAAATTCAATCAACACATACAGCAATGCATAAAGAAAACCTATCAGAAACTTAAGTCTCTTATACCGGAACAGAAAATACCTCACTCCTGAGGCTAGACTCACCCTAGGACAAGCACTTCTCGTCCCCTCTCTCCTCTATGCCGCCCCAGTTCTCACAAATATTCAAACAACCCTGAACAAACTCCAACAAAACTACCACAAAATAGCCAGATTCATCACTAACTCCCCAAACAACATGCACCACTGTATTGCCTTAAAGTCTCTACAATGGCTTGAACTCCCACAACTACTACATCTCTACCAATTTCACATGCTACACTCTATGCTCTTTAAACCCTCCTGCTGTCCATCTTTATCTCTCCTAGTCTCTGTCTATACCCCTTCCCGATCTCTCTGCACCTCAAATCAGCAATTGCTCGATATCTACCACACTAATAAGTCAGTAGTTAAGCAACTCTACAAACACACTGTGGCTCAAGCTTGGAATAAACTTCCCCTGTACATACACTCTATCTCTCACACTCCACTATTTAAAAAAGAACTGAATACACATTTTCTCAACTTTAGAACCTGTCTCTGCCATGATCCTACATAGCTCTCCCCTCCCCCCACACTCACATCACTCTCAGTTGATCCTACTCACACTCTTGACTCTCCCTCATTGTACAGTAACAAAAAAATTGTCCTGAGAATAAATAAAACCTAGGTTTTCAGTTGTATATCTATACACATGCTCATTCATATTATGTTTTGTTTTTGACACACAAACCTGATGATGTATTTATCTGATATGAAAGCGATCTTTGTTAAAACTTGTATATTTATTAATATTTATTCTGGTAGATGTCTAGTGGTAAATCTTTTTGTTAGTCAGCCAGTCATTTTTTTACTTACTTTGTATCTTAATTAATAAAGTTTTTGATTAATTGGTCAGTCTATACAAAGTGTTAATAAACTGGTCTTAGATTGTAATTTGTCTCTAGCTTCTCAGTTTCAGGCAGCACAGTCTCTGTTTACACTATGGTGTTAACGGGCAAGGGGACTTGTAGAAAATAATGATTTTAATACTATTATTCCTCTTAACCTGAGCAGCCAAGTGCTCTGGATTATGTGAAACACTCCGCATTCAGCCCTAAATGAACCCATTCTTCTGCTGTTCCACAATGAACAGCTTTGGCTCCACTACATGGGTTTTGATTGGTTAATATACCACAATTACTGCCAATTGGCATTGAGGTATAAAAAACAGTCAAGCAACTGCTCTGCTGTTCCACAATGAACAGCATTGGTTGTGCTACAAAGTTTTTGATTGGCTCATATACCACAGTTACAGCCAATCTCCATCACGGTATATGAGCCAATCAACTAAGTGTTCCTGAGGATGGGAGTCAATGAGAGCTCCCTAATACTTAACCAGTCACCCACTGGCAATGGTTTTCATGCCAGACAAATGTCTTCAAAAATGCCTTCAGGATGCAGGAAGATTATCTTGTACCAGCACCAGTTGGAGGAAGAAGAAACTTATTTGTGCTGTAGATCATTGTATCGGTGGTAGAGGAAGCCAGGAAGGATTCATCAAGTCCAGTCTGTGGAAGGAAGAGACAGTGCTGAACAGACATCTGCAGTGTTTCAGGGAGTTGGGGGCTGAGATTAGAAGATCTCTGACCCAAATGGCTGAGAATCATTTTTGATGGACATGGGAGTGGTTGCTGTTGGTCATGCTTGTACTCCATTGAATAATTTACTCCAGAATTGTTTTGTGGACTGAGGGAGCTGTAGCTGCTTTCTTGTATTTTGTATAGGTAGGTGTGTTAAAATATAGGCTGTGTGTTAAAATGTAATGTAGGCTGTAATGCGTCAGTCCTGTTCTGATTGACCTTATCCCTGTCTCTTTGATGTTATGTTATGTAATTCACTCTAGACTTTGTGCGTTATTTAAATTGATTGTGCTAATAAGTTGAGCAGTAGGTAGTAACTTCATTTAATTGTATGGCTCTACTGTGTGCTTGTTCATAGGTTCATATGTGTTTACTAGGTTAACGACCACAAGGGCCTTTTTAAGCCTAGCCATGCATCCCAAATCTCTGATAAGTTCTGATACTCTTGATAAGTGTAAGCAGGGGTTTGGGAGATGAACCATTTATAGGTTACCTGTGTTCATTAGAAACATAGGTGCCAAACGAGGATGAATTTCTGGTTTTCTGTCCAATTGTCCAAGTTGCACTTGAATTGGGTTAGGGAGGAACTCTGCTTCACATGGATGGGAGCCTGTTCCATAGACAGGATAGTCTCTGGGATACCTACCTATCTCTCCAGCAGGTCCTATTTATATCATATGCAAGTTTTAAGTCTTTAGAACAGATAATTCTGGTACTTTTTGTTTTGTGGATATGCAGGAGGACCATCAGAGTGGTCTGACACTGCCCTATATAGGTTCATAGGTTCATAGATTAGTACTAAGCTAACTGCCCTTGCGAGCCATTTTAAGCCTAGCCAATTATCCCTTGTGAGACTCAAACCCTGCACCTTGTGTTTGTAAGGCAAACACCTTAATCATTAGGCCACCCTCCCAACCAGGCATAGATCTCCCCCTCAAAAGCCTGTAGGAGACAGAATACAGGGATAGGGTCTTGAGGCAGTCTGCATAGGACATTTTACTTATGCACCATATTCTTTTAGTGAGGAACCTCTGTGGATGTTCCAATTGTTGGATATGCTTGGTTAAGTACATACAAAGGAGACATTGTACTCAATGACAGGTCTGATGAATGCTGAATACAGTGGAACAATGACTTCCTTGGACTTAGATGCCACACCTTTGTTTATAAGTTGTGCAATATAGAATGATTTCCTCACCACTGTAGACACATGATGGTCAAAGGCTAGATTACCATCTATGTGTGTCCCTAACTCCCTGACTACTGGGTCAACTCTAAGGGGTGTGTTGTCAATATGATAGTTACAAGGGATGGATGACTTCCCAAAGGATACTATTATGCATTTCATGGTATTTAGTTATAGTCCATTGCTCTGACACAAGTTGTTTGTCTGTGTCAGGCTCTCCTGGAGAACATTTGTGTCAGTGTGAGATTCAATGACAGCTCCTAATTTGTAATCATCTGCAGATTTAGTCAGCCAGAGACCACTGCCATTGGCCTTGACTTCCAAAAAGTAAATGCCATAAAGGGGCAGTCCAAGAACTGATCCCTGAAGGACTCCACTTGTGACTGGCCTCTTTGTAGAGGTAGAATCCCCAATTCTGAATTCCTGGGTCCTGTCTGTGAGTCAGTTGGCTATCCACTGGCCGACATACAGGTTTATACCTAACCTCTTGAGTTTGTCAACAATGCCCCAGTGGAGTAATGTATCAAATGCCTAGGCCAGGTCAAGGTAGGCAGTGTGAACCATTTTTCCCTCATCCATTGTTTTTATTACCTGCTCAAAGAAGTCCACCAAGTTGAGTAGCATGATCTGCCCTTGACGAAACCAAGCAGGGTTAGGTCCAGTGTCTGGAGGTTTACTGTATCTCTATTGATCATCTCCATGATAATTCTTTCCATGACTTTACATATAAGACTACTGAGACTTATGGGTCTGTAGTTTCCAGGGTCTGTAGAAAGCCCACCTTTGTGCAGAGGAATCACTGTTGCCTTTCTCCATTCAAGAGGCATGAAACCTGTCACAGTTAAATAGTAATTCCAGAGGCTCTGATAGGTCATGATGCATTCCTCATCTAGGTTATTGCTCCATATTTTTTGGTTTGTTGCTCTTACATTTTTTTTCTGGGAAGCTATGCTGTCTAGTCACTATACATTAAAAGGCATTTCAGTTTCAGATTTTTTATCATTTAGAAAATGCATGTACACAATTCCTGTTCTAATAGTTTTATAGTTTTATAAGAGCAATATTTAAAACATATCCCTATTAGCCAGGTTTTTGCTCTGTATTTATTGTTTTATTGCTTGTAACATTTCTGTTTTTCTGGGAAATTATGCTGTCTAGTTTTAAATCACTATTAAGAGGTATTTCAGTTTTGGATTTCATATCATGTAGAAAACACATGTACAAAAGTCCTGTTCTAATAGCTTTATAATCTTATATAGTCTTATAAGAGCAATATTTAAAATGTATCCCTATTAGCCAGGTTTTTGCTCTGTAATTTTTGGTTTGTTGCTGATAAAATTTCTCTTTGTCTGGGAAATTAAGCTGTCTAGTTTAAAGTCACTGTATATTGGGTATTTGAGTTTCGCATTTCATATCCTTGAAAATGCATGTACAAAAGTCCTGTTTTAACAGCTTTCCAAGTTTATAAGAGCAATATTTAAAATGTATCCCAATTTTTGGGGCTTTGTCCCCAAAGTATATTAAGCTTTGTGCAGATTATGTGTCCTAACAGGTCGAGAGGTTGGGTTTAATTTGCTCCTCATACTGGTTTTGCAATGCATACTCATGATAGCAAAGCTTAAGACCCTATACTTTTGATTTCTTGTCTTGTCAGATATTCGCACCAGACAGATGTAATCTTTAATATCTTGGTAAAGCCCTGACTGCTGTCTGCTCCTGTCCCAGCGTCTTCTGCCTCGTTCCATATTCTTCCTGTGCTATTTCCTGCACTAGTCTCTTGAAACCAACTTGCCTTGTGGAAAGAATCCTATCAGAATCACTGCAGTGGCATCTAACAGCCTACTTTCCCTGCATCCTGTTTCAAGAAAATAAGAAATTCCATATTCTTACTGTGCTATTTCCTGCACTAGTCTCTTGAAACCAACTTGTCTTGTGGAAAGAATCCTATCAGAATCACTGCAGTGGCATCTAACAGCCTAATTTCCCTGCATCCTGTTTCAAGAAAATAAGAAAGTATGTCATTGGTCTCCATATCCTGCTAGTAACATTGTAAACTATTGTAAACCTTTGTACTATACCCTTTAAGGGATCTAACGTAGGCCTTAGGCCAGGACAGCCAGCAGTCTCTACCTCCCTCTCTTGCATTACTATCACCCGTCTCCTAACCTACACAGCAACTCCTATTTCTTGCAGTCACCCCCTCCCAGTCTATAACTAGCTAACTCCCCTCTCTAACTCACCTGCAATAGCGGACCCGGCCACTAAGTGGCACCCTTACCCAGCATTCACCTCTTGTTTTACCTTCTGCTCTCTTGTTTCCTTAACTAACATTTGGACCTCCCAGACCATACCTTTATACTCTCTCCTTACCCTATACTACTACTGTCTGCGACCACCTCCTCCATCTCAGACTCCTTGCTTATCTCTGCTCTTACCTACTCCTCACTTCCAATGTTATCCTTAGTATCCAGCTCTACTGATTGTTTCTTGTCAAGCCATTTGACTACCTGCTTCTACCCACTCTCCATTATCCCCACTTTCCTTGTATGCTACATCTCTTGTTTCCAAACCCATGTCCCTCATACTTTAAACCTGCTTTTTCCTTTCACTCCTTTTCATCTCTATCCTCATCATCCCTCCAGTCCATGTATCCTACTCTTCTGCTCTTCACTGTTGTATGTCTAATAGTCTGGATGTGAATCATCTCTTGCCCCTCCTAGCTGTACCTGTCCTTCACCTTTATCCCCTCCCATTTCCACCTTTTTTATCCTCTGTATCCCTTAAATACCCTGGGTCTAGTGTGGTGCCATATTTAATATCTTGGTAAAGCCCTGACTGCTGTCTGCTCCTGTCCCAGCGTCTTCTGCCTCGGTATGTAGTAATTGCCGGATGCTATTTATGTCCTGCTAAGCGGAATTGTCTAGATATGTACCCTTATAGTTATTATACTCCTTATATGTTATCTGTTGAATGTTATTACCTCTTCCCTAAAGTTGAATTTGAGTAACTGTGTGCCTTTAGTTGTTATACTCTTTGACAATTTGTTTTATAATTCTGTTGCAGCATATCTGTATTGTGTAACCCACGCGGAAGCATTTCTGAGCGTCCTGTACTCAGTGACCTGCTTTTAGTTCCATAATAGGCGTTTTAGCTCTACGCCTCCCACATGGAGCCACTATTGCATATGCCCAAAGCTAAATGCATGGTTTAGCCATGTAAATGGCTTTTTTGTATTTAGTTATCTGAACTACGCCTGTTAAAGACTTTTTCGTACAAGCGCTAATCTCAAGGAGCCTCTATTGTGTATGCCCACAGTTAAATGCATGGTTTAGCCATGTAAACGGCTTTTTTGTATTTAGTTATTTGATCTAAGCCAGTTAAAGGCTTTTTAGTATAACGCTAATCTCTAAGAGCCCTTAGTGGATGCCTGAACCTAACTCCATGCTATATACGTGAAAACGGCATTTTCAGTACAACGCATCCTGCGTGGAGCCACATTTGACTATGCCCAAAGTTAAATGCATGGTTTAGCCATATAAACAGCTTTTTTGTATTAAATTAATTGATCTAAGCCAGTTTAAGGCTTTTGGGTCCAACGCTACTCACAGGGAGCCCTTTTGAGTATGTCCGAAGCCAACTGCTTGTTGTGAATGTGAAAACGGCTTGTGATGGTTCAGTTGATTGATTTTAGCCCATGGAAAGTTTTTGGTGCAGCACCTCCCACGTGGAGCCTTTTTTGGGTATGCTTACACTGAACTGCTTGTGCTAAGCCAGCAAACGGCTTTTGATAATACGCTAGTTAAGCCGAGACACTCTGAATGTGTCGTTTGCCCTGCTCTCTCCAAATACCACAATTAGAAGTTAATTTCTTATTTTTAGGTACAGCTGGTCTCCTAATGCTCTGAATAGCTCGGATTGGTTCCAAGAGCTGAACCGCTATTGCTGGCATACTCGCATTATAACTTTTAGCGCTTCTTTTAGCTCTTAAGGGACCAGGCAAACTAGCATAGACCCTTACATCTCTCATGGTGTTGTCCCTACTTTACTGCTGCATCCTATACCTCTATAGTCTGGCAGTGTCTTTTCCCAGATATTATTTACTGTATTGTATTTTACTGTAGTAACCTTCTTACTATAGATTATGCTTCTACCTCTATAGTCTGGCAGTGTCTTTTCCCAGATATTATTTACTGTATTGTATTTTACTGTAGTAACCTTCTAACTATAGATTATGCTTCAAATGTGATAAATGATCTGCTGAACCTATCTACAAGGCCCAGCTATATTATTGCTTGTTTTTAAAACTGCTGATTTTAATGTTGCTATTAATGAATAGGGTATGTTATATAGCTGATATCCTACATGTGGATGATAGTCCTACTGTGCCTGGAAACAGTGTCCTGCTACAATATTAATTTGCTGAACTGCTGGTTTAAATGTAACATCTATTGCTGCTACTCCTAAGGGAATATTTACTTGCTTGCTATTTATGCTATGTGTTTATGTTATCTACTGTGAAGTAGTACCAGTCCTACCTTAACAAATGCTAACTCTCCCCCCCACACCACTTTGTCTCTTCTCCCTCCTCTCAGTTCCATATTCTTCCTGTGCTATTTCCTGCACTAGTCTCTTGAAACCAACTTGCCTTGTGGAAAGAATCCTATCAGAATCACTGCAGTGGCATCTAACAGCCTAATTTCCCTGCATCCTGTTTCAAGAAAATAAGAAAGTATGTCATTGGTCTCCATATCCTGCTAGTAACATTGTAAACTATTGTAAACCTTTGTACTATACCCTTTAAGGGATCTAACGTAGGCCTTAGGCCAGGACAGCCAGCAGTCTCTACCTCCCTCTCTTGCATTACTATCACCCACCTCCTAACCTACACAGCAACTCCTATTTCTTGCAGTCACCCCCTCCCAGTCTATAACTAGCTAACTCCCTCTCTAACTCACCTGCAATAGCGGACCCGGCCACTAGGTGGCACCCTTACCCAGCATTCACCTCTTGTTTTACCTTCTGCTCTCTTGTTTCCTTAACTAATAATTAATTAATTAATTAATAGCAATCTTCTCTCATCAGCATTCTTTGTAGACCTTTCTAAAGCCTTTGATATGGTGAATCACCAACTCCTTCTTCATCGCTTAAAATCACTCTCTCCTGACACCCCTGCCTTAACTTGGTTCACTTCCTACCTTCAAAACCGTAAACAGGCTGTTTTATGGAACAACAATCTCTCTGAACTTCTCCCCACCACCTTAGGGGTCCGCTCCATCTTAGGTCCTCTTTTATTTTCCATCTTCATTAATGACTTGCATCTTGCCACACTAACTACTTGCATACAGTATGCTGGCGACACCACCATCATTTGCTCTGCCACAAACCAAGCTGACCTTCACTACCTTACCCAAAAGACATTCACTACTATTGAGCAATGGTTCTCTAACCACTGTCTCCTCTTAAACCCTAAAAAAACTAAACTCCTCCTCTTCTCACCTACACACCTATCTCCCTATTGATTTCACAATTACTTCAAACAGTGGCACCCTTATATCTCCTGACCAAACAACCAAACTATTGGGTATTACTATTGACAATCTACTAAAATTTGATTTTCACATTAACTCCAGCATAAAAGCAACTAATAGAAAACTAGGTTCTCTCTATAGAATCAGAACTTTCCTCACTACTGAAGCAAGAACTACCATAGCAAGAACACATCTTATCTCCACTTTACTATATGCTTCCCCCATTTATTCTAACCTATCTAAGCATAACATTAATAAGCTCACAACAGCCTACAACAACATTGCAAGATTTGCCACTGCCTCTCCATATAAAACACATCACTGTCAGAACCTCTCTAAACTAGGATGGCTGGAATTACCCCACCTAATTCAGTACTATCAGCTTACACTTGCCCACAAAGCCCTTTACCACCCTGAAAACATACCCATGCTCTCCACCCTTATAAAACCCTACAACAACTTAAAAGCCCTACGCTCTTCTAATAAACTACTGATTCAAACTTCTCTTTCTAAGAATACAGCAGGTGATTCAATATTTTCAAACTCAGTTGGTAAGATCTGGAACCAACTTCCTCCAGACCTTGCAGCCCACACTTCTTTTACACTATTTAAGACTAAATTGAAACTCTTTCTTACTAAACACTGGCTTTGTTCTTGCATCAATCCCAGTTGATCTAGCTCCTCTATGACCTTCTATTCTCCTCCTTCATTCCGCTTAAATTCTCCCAAATATATTTCTTCAATTTATTTTCTTTTTCCTGTCGACTTAATAACTATACTTCTCTAATAACACTCATCTTAACTTTTTTTAAAAAAACTTAATTCTTCTCTCCCTTCTCTTACCACTTCTGTACTTAAATAATTTCCTTGTCTTTCTATCCCCCTCATTGTAAACTTCCTGAAATTGTTGCTACTGCCTTTCTTACTTGTGACTTATACCCATACTTGACTTATAACCATTGTGATAATTTTGTATGTACTGTTTTTGTGACCATGTAGTAGATAGCGGAGCTTTTCTCCTCGGGCCTCCACTGAAAATGGACTTGTATCCAGTTGGACTAGCCCGGTTAACAAATGTAAAATAAAATAAATAGATAAAATAAAACTAACATTTGGACCTCCCAGACCATACCTTTATACTCTCTCCTTACCCTTTATTACTACTGTCTGCAACCACCTCCTCCATCTCAGACTCCTTGCTTATCTCTGCTCTTACCTACTCCTCATTTCCAATCTTATCCTTAGTATCCAGCTCTACTGATTGTTTCTTGTCAAGCCATTTGACTACCTGCTTCTACCCGCTCCGTTCGCCCTGCGGGCTCACTCCGCTCCCCTCCCTACCCCCAATTCCCACCCACCCCTAGGGGTCCTAACCTTATAGCTCCCTGGATGCACCCCCTACTCTGATCTTCCAATCCTTCTCCTTCCCACTCCAACTTCCTCCCACCCCCACTCACACGCTTTCTCAGCCATACACTCACACTAATTCTATATATTTCTACCTCTAATTTCTTCCACTTACACCTCCTTATTCTACTCCTTTATACACTAAGAATTACCTCTTATATTGTACTCCTTTTTCTGATTTACTCCTATCCTCTCTTTTCTTATCCTAAGTTGTTCTATACTTTTACTCAACAATAGAACACACCTTTCTACTTCATCCTCTCATACTTCTCTCACCTTTCTCTAATACTCCTACTTCTACTATGGCTCCATACCTGCCAACCCAGATTTTACTTTCAAGTCTACTTTTTTCCACCCTATGCTCAATTTACCTCCTATCCCTCTATGAGAAACCATTGTATATCCAACCTTTCGATCCACATAAACACACTACAACATTTCTCAAGCCTCTTAATTCATATCCATATACTTCTTCTACCCCTATCTATCAACTACCTAAATTCCACCGACCTTCACATCTCAAATATGTCTTGCCTTCTGATAACAAAACTAGATTACTAACCTTTCTAAAATGTAACCTCACTATGAAACCTATTAATCTTACCCTTCAAGCTGGAGATATCCACCCTAACCCTGGTCCAACTTTCCCTTCTCCCCTAATGTCCATACCCAAACTCAATAACACCTTCCTAATAGGACATCTTAATACCCAAAGCATAAACAACAAAATACCCTACCTGCATTCCCTCCTTCATATACATTCATTTGACATTCTCTGCCTCTCTGAGACCTGGCTAAAGTCCTCCACTAAAGACACTGAGATTACTCCCCAAGGCTACAATATGGTAAGACTTGACCGTCCCAACCGCAAAGGTGGTGGAGTTGCAATTCTTTTTAAAAATCATCTAAATATTACTACCCTTCCTGCCTCTCCAACTCAAGATAGCAAGGTAGAAGCAATCATTTCAAAACTCCAATTAAATTCCAAAAAATCCCTTTATATTATATGTATGTACCTACCACCTGGTAATAATATACCAATCCTCGAAAATTACCTTAGCTGGGTATCTGCCACATATCCCCAAGAAACCATTATACTAGGTGACCTGAACATAGACTGGAATAGCATTAATGCTGATAATCCTTCTTCTCATATCAACCTCCATGGTTTTACCCAAACCATTACTTCAACTACTAGGCTCAACAAACATAGTAATAGAGAAAGCATTTTAGACTGGATTCTCATAAACAAAGTCAAAGATAGTTACAAAGTAGGAACCTTGCCAGATGATGTTAGCGATCACTCCCTAACATTCATAACAAGGGAAAAGGCTGATTGTGTAAACCCCTGCACTATAAGAAACATACGCACCATCAAACATTTTAATCCAGAGCTGTTTCAGTCTGAACTTAGTGCATGTAACTGGAACCCCTTAAAAACACTCCCTCTTGAAAATGCAGTACTATACTTTAACTCTACTTTTTTATCCATTCTTGACTTACATGCTCCTGAACGTATCATTAGAATTAAATCTAATGCAGCCCCCTGGCTCTCCCATGAAACCAAAAAACTTATTCTCACTAGAAATAAAGTCTGGGCCACATGGAGATCACACAGAAATAACCCTGATCTTCTACACTTCCGCCAGCTTAGAAATCTAACCAAAAAGGCAATAATAGCTGATAAAAAAAATTCTACTTCGATCTACAACAAACTCACCTTAATAATTCTAAACTTTTCTGGTCTTCAGTCAATAGACTCCTCTCCCCAGGAAGTTCTAAAACTCCTTCCCCACTTAATGCTGATCCTGATACCCCTCAACAAACTGCAGATGCTTTCAACACATTCTTCACTGAAACCATACAAGCTCTTGCTAAACAATTGAATACTAACAACTCACACCCACCATGTAACCTTACAAACTCTTCCTTTAAATTCTCTCTACATCCTATCTCTACATCTTACATACACAGACTCCTTCTCAAACTAAAACCTTGTACCCCCTCTGCTGACAAGTTACCTTCACTCTTTCTACAAAAAGCTGCCAAGGTTATCGCATATCCTATTTCTATTCTCATAAATAGGACAATCAAAGAAGGAATCATCCCAGATATATGGAAGGTCTCTCACATTATCCCACTCCATAAAGGTGGTAACTCCATAGACTACTCCAACTATAGAACTATTGCTCTCTCTCTCTCCTCTGGCCAAAATTATGGAGAAATGTATCCACCATCAACTTGTACAACACCTCTCTCTCCACAATATCATAGCTAACTGTCAACATGGCTTCAGACCATATCATAGTACTACTACTGCCCTCCTTTCCTTTGTAGACACTATTAATCTGAACTGTAACAACAACCTACTCTCTTCTGCCATCTTCATTGACCTCTCCAAAGCATTCGATATGGTTAACCACTACTCTTGAATCCCTATCTTTTGATATCCCTGCCATTACATGGTTTACTTCTTATCTCACAAACAGAAAACAAGCAGTTCTCTGGAATAACCACATTTCTTCTCTTTTGCCTGTTTCTATCGGAGTTCCTCAAGGCTCTATTCTTGGCCCACTTCTCTTTTCCCTCTTCATTAATGATCTCCAAACAATAATCCCTCAAGCTACCTGCATTCAATATGCCGATGATTCTACTCTCATCTGCTCAGCATCTTCCACCTCAGAACTTATATCTCATACTCAAAAAGTCTTTAATACCGTTGAAACATGGTTCTCTAGTTGATTCCTCTTATTAAATGCTAAAAAAAACTAAACTCCTCCTCTTTACCCCATTTCCAGGACCCCCCCCTTAAACTTCACCATCTCCCTCCCGACTCTACCACTAAACTGTTAGGTATTACAATTGATAATAATCTCTCTTTCAACCAACACATTAACAACTCCATAAAACTTGTCAATAGGAAAATAGGATCCTTATATCGTATTAGACCATTTCTAACACCTTCCTGTAGAACTAGGATTGCTCACTCCCATCTTCTTTCCACTCGTCTCTATGCTTCTCCCATTTTTACCAACCTCAAGAAAAACAACCTTACCAAATTGGCTACCTGCTACAATAACATTGCTCGCTTTGCTACAGGTAACCCCTACAGAACACATCACTGTCTCAACCTGAAACCACTAGGCTGGCCAGAGTTTCAAAACTATCTTGCAATCCAACAACTCACTATTGCCCATAAAATTCTGTACCAACCAAAGAACACCCCTATACTCTCTCAACTCATAATCCCCTATAACAATCTTAACTCTCCGCTCCTCTAGTAAACTATTGGCTAGTTCTATAAAATCAAATAACACTGCTGGTGACTCCCTTTTTACCAATTCGGTAGGTACAAAATGGAATTTATTACCTAGCAACATAACAAAGATTACATCATTGCCTCTTTTCAAACAAAACATTAAACTGCACTTCCAAAACCACTGGCTGTGCTCCTGTAGTAAACCTGATTAACTTTCCACTACTTATACTCTACTTGATAACTACCTCCTACTTCTTGCTGACTCCATCCTCCACTTGGCTTTCTTCTTCTACTCCCACTTGTCTTCCTAATTACTTCTTTGCTTGTTGACTGTCTTACTTGCTCTCCTTTCCATAACTAATCCCTTCCAATTTCCCTTATTCTTAGCTCTCTTTTCTCTTACTTCCTACTTGTATCGTTATCATACAAAATATTTTTATCTTTATATAATGTTTTTGGACTATAACTGTGTGTGGTAGTAATTATTTCATTTAGTATCTTTATCATACAAAGTATTTTATGTTTGTATAAGGTTTTTTGGACTGTAACTATGTGAGTTAGTAACTAACTCACTTAGTAATAATAGGGAACTGTAGAGTTGTTAGTTGTTGTCTTTTACAAACTTTCTTTGAAACTCTATGTTTTTCTTTATTGTATTCTCTGTGGAGCTTTTCTCCCCGGGCCTCTACTGAAAATGGAAATATCTCCAGCTAGACTAGCCCGGTCAACAAATGTAAAATAAATAAATAAAATAAAATATGTTAACAATTATCCTCCTGATGGTTCTTTTGGTTACTATTGTTTTGCCTTCAGAATATATATATTTTAGTGTACAGGCGTGCTAATTTTTCTGAAGGATGTTTTACAAAATGGTTAGTGGTATCTGGGTTTATTTTGCAATAGAACTTGATTTTGATAATGTTAAGACTTAGAACTGCCAATGGAAAAGCCATGTGTCATGTATCTTGTGTTCTCTCACCTATTAGTGCAATACGGTCACTTACATGTTGTAAAAGGGCAGTTAGTATGCTTTCATTTTATTTTAAGTGATGTGGACAGACTATCAAATTATATTAAAGCAAGTACTAGTATAGATATTTTTAAGAACAGCCTGAACACTTATTATTAGTACAAGTGATTTGCTATAGTGGCAGGCTAGAAGTGCATTAATGCCTGTGCTTGAAATATTTTTATGCAAGTGTCTCTGTCCCTATTTATTTTCAGGATTTATTGCTGAGTTGTTGTGCTGTTCACTACACAATTTTTATAAACGTATCTCTCTATTCTGTTAATGTCTCAATTTTCACTAATACTTTCAGTGAACCTGATTTCTAGGTTTGTCCCTAATTTGAGGCTATTCTGGTGTCTTTTAGAGAAAATGTCATGCATGCCACTTAATCACAGTTATAACTTCTTCTTCAGAAAATCTTTATTAATGCACATTCTCTTAATTTTTCAATGCCTCAGGTTAATAGTAACAATATCTTGTAGCACATTTATGCCAGTATCACTGCAGCCTTTGTATATTTTCTTTATAATCTTTTGCAGTTAGTGTACTATTTGCATTTTACAGTAGGATATTAGGATTTCTTGCTCTACAAATGTTCGTTGGTATATGGCATGTCTGCCTTTGTGCTTTTTTTGTGGTTAAAGATGTGAGATCTTACATTCTTTGGTCATGAGTGATTCATGACATGTCTGAAATGTCACATTCTTGTATAAGTGCAGAGTGCAATAGTTTAACTTTTCAAAGCACCTTTGCCAGGTGCAGACCAGGATGTAGGACAGGGCTAGAACACTCCTGAAGTGGTGACTGAAATGCAGGTAGTATTGTCATGATATAGTTTATATATTCATTTACTGCTTAGGTATATTTCATGCTACAGCTTGAAGTGGTTTGCAAGTAGATTTATTAAGCTGGGTTTGTTTATCCTTGGCATGAATTTTGAGATATAATCAAGAGTGCTTTGTAGTGAAAATGTCATTTTGCAATGAATCACTCTCCCTTCTATAACACTGGTTAGGTAGGCAGGTGAGCACCAGAAATTGCAAGTGTCATTGTCAAAGCAAAGGAGTGCATACAGTGATCATGCAGGCATTTATAATTAGCAAAAGGAGCAGAGATGAGCAGGAGAAGGTACAAATACCAGAAATTTACACTGATATGGGTAGGTTGTGGGCAGATTGCCCCATATCTTTGATATAGAGGAGATGTTTCTACTTTTTCTTTCTGTATTATAATCCCATTTCTTTGTCTTTGTTCAATAACACCACTATTTTACAAACCTAGATACAGATTGCCCAGATTACAATGAGGGCAGTGGGTATGGCTATAGATAGCACTCCAAAGAAAAGGAGAAGATACACAATTTTTCAGCCAAGTTGGACAAGTGCCTTTAACTGGTTTTCTGCGAGTAGGTGCGGAGTGAAATATGGTTTCTGCAAGACTGTAACACAGACTTCATGATCCATCATGGTGGCTGACATGATCTGTAGTGACATGCCAACAACGAGAAACACAGACAGAATTGCAAGCATGCAGCTAGAAGGACTATGGCAGACTTCTTCAGACCCTAGAGATTAGTGAGTAGAAAGGTTGTTGAGGCAGAGGTTGGTTTTGTGTTGCTCCTTGCTAAACACAACTTATCATTTGCAGCAGGAGAACACATCCTGAAATTTATGAAGAAATGTGGAGAGGATCAAGATGTTCTCAGGAAAATGACATGTGGACCAACAAAGGCAGCCTGCATTGTATGGAATGTTCTGGAATGTGGAGAGGATCAAGATGTTCTCAAGAAAACGACGTGGACCAACAAAGGTAACCTGCATTGTACAGAATGTTCTGGAATGTGGAGAGGATCAAGATGTTCTCAGGAAAATGACATGTGGACCAACAAAGGCAGCCTGCATTGTATGGAATGTTCTGGAATGTGGAGAGGATCAAGATGTTCTCAAGAAAACAACGTGGACCAACAAAGGTAACCTGCATTGTACAGAATGTTCTGGAATGTGGAGAGGATCAAGATGTTCTCAGGAAAATGACATGTGGACCAATGAAGGCAGGCTGCATTGTACTGAATGTTCTGAAATGTGGAGAGGATCAAGATGTTCTCAAGAAATGATGTGGACCAACAAAGGCAACCTGCATTGTATGGAATGTTCTGGAATGTGGGGAGGATCAAGATATTCTCAGGAAAATGACATGTGGACCAATGAAGGCAGCCTGTATTGCACAGGATGTTCTGAGGCCTCATTCCCAGAATGACACTGCTACTGCCTGCCAGAAATCACCATTCGATGTGTATATGGACCAAAGCACAGGCATGGGTGATGCCAAACTGTTGGTGATCCTTGTTTGTTACCTTGATGTAAAGGCTGGCAAAAATGTAATATGGTTCCTTAATATGCCAGAATGTGTGTCAGGAACTGGACAAGCATTGTTTGATGCTTTAATGTCCACTCTGGCATAATTTATCATTCCAGTTTTCAACACTGAGGCCTTTTCTTCAGACAATTCTGCCTCATTGATTGGAAATAATAATTCTGTGCTATCTTGTTTAAAGGAGGTAAAGCCTACCTTTGTATATGTGGGTTTTCTATGCCACTTGGCAGATCTATGTAGTAAGGCTGGTATAAAATCACTACAGTTATCAGTTGATGAACATATATCTGATGTGTACTGTCATTTCAGTTCCAGTGCACAAAGACAAGAAAAAACTGCAAGAATTTGCTTTATTCACAGACACTGACCCCCCTCAAAATTATTAGACATGCACCTACTAGATGTCTGAGTCTTGGAAAGGTAATCAACAGAACCCTGGCCATGTGGCCAGCTCTAAATTCATTTTTTTGTTTGCAGAGCTACAGTCTGCTAAGACTGATTTGATTTCCAAACACCTACAGAGTCATGAATTGCATATGATTTTTATGTTTCTTAAGTATGCACTGGAACCTTTATTGGAGTTCAACATTCAGCTTCAAAGCCGAGAAAGTCAGCTTCTGACACTGCATGCCACTGTGCATAAACTCCTGCAGCAGTATGCTAGCAGACTCCTCAGACCTGCAGCTGCTGTCAGACTAATCAAACACAGTGATGTCTCAGTGTTGACTGACAGTAGCTCTGTTCTGCCAAACAGTGAGCTGCGTACTGGCTATGAAGTCAAACAGTACATGAATAGCCATAAGAGGATATTGCTGGCGCAGTTATCGAATTTAACTTTTACAAAAAATTTGCAGGTTTTTATGCTACAGTCTTGCAGAACATGCTTAAAAAGCTGTATTCTTTATTAATCCTGTCAAAAAACTGAACATTTCTTTGGGACTTGTCAGGGATGCTGTTTTCCATCTGGGTGTCTGTGCAAATGATGCTGAGGCTGAACAATTAATTGATGAGTTTACGCAATATCAGATTGAAGACACAGGGATCCTGACAGGTCCAGTAGATGGGCCCCACCCATGTGTGGCCAAGTACAGGTTACACCTTCTGAGGGACTTTTGCATTGATGGGAAACTGACTCTCGTTAAGCAGCTGATGATGACTCTGCTTTGCTTGCCACACTCAAATGCACAAGCTGAAAGAACATTCAGCATGGTGTGGAAAGTAAAGACTGAATTGTGTTAGTCTGTCAGTGTAAAAACATTGAACTGTTTATTAGCAGTTAAAATGAACAAAGAACTGGACTGCTGCGATCTTAAGCTGCCAAAACATGTGTTAGATGCTGCTAAGAAAGCCATAGCAGCATACGATAAGTGTACATCTGGTGTATCCGGTGCATCTAATGTATGATAGGATGCTGTTCTTGCATTATACGGGTCTGTTTAGAAAATATAAATGTAGTAAGTGGATTATGACCATGTGATTTTATTTTTGATTTGTACAGAAGTGCTGTTTTATGTACGTATGGTGTGGTTATGGTATTGCAGCTTGCAAAATAAACAGTTTGTATCTGACTCAAGTGTGTTGTATTGAATTTTATAAATGCTCTGCTAGGCCTCATGGCAATGGCGTGTTTCATGCAGTGCAAAAATAGTGTGTTCCACATTTTGACTGTTTGTCATAGATTGCTATGGGTTTGTGTTCCAAACTGGCCTCTTAAAAGGTTGAGACATATGCTCTTAACAGAACCACCCTCTGTAACTACTGCCTTGCTCCAAACAACCTGATTTTATATATAAATAAGGAATGTTTTTGATGCTCTTAATTATACTCAAATAGGATTGCTTGTTTGTGTGTTTCAGTAAAGGATATTCCATTTTTAACTCAGCTGTGGGCTATCTACTATTTTCTACTTCATTATTTTGTATTACATATTTTACAGTTGAATTTTGCAGTTCGATTTTTATTAAGTGAACTAAGTGCATAACATAATTCAGGAAATGAACATCACACCCTCCATGCTGTAAAGTTTCTTCTTTTTTTTTAATTATACAAACCTTAGAGAAGATGTAATACATTTGTATTACATAAACATGAGGGAATTTAGCTGCATAAAGTGCCATTCTCCTTAGTTACTGTAAAAAATCCTTTTGTAAAATTGTCTGGCTTACAGGATCAACCCACAACAAATAATCTACTACTATTCAAACATCTTAAAATCCATGTTATTGATAAATATGCATGTAACTGTTTTTATGATACTGGCTGACCTGTCATGTATGTACTTTACTGTGATTATACATGACATTTTATTTGTTTTATGAGAAGTTAGCTTAAATGACTTGATTGTTACATACTTTTGTTACTAATGGATATCTGCATTTTTATCAGATGTGATCTTCCACAGCTTTAGCTTTGTATTATTACACCTACATAAAAATGATGCATCATGTATTCACTGTCCAAAATCTACTATGCTGATAAAAAATTGTTTTAAGTTATATCTATGTGCATAGAATGCTCCTCCAACAAACACATTGTCTAGAAATTTTGCTGAATAAAGTTCAGACAAATATAACAACTTTATGTTCAAACTATCTTTGCCAAAATGGCTTACATAATCTCTGAAAGGATAAGTGCAGTTAGATTAGTTAATTTATTCAGTTAACAAATATTATTTATTTTTATTTGTTTGTCATTTGTTAGCTGGGTTGGTCCAGTTGAGACAAAGGCCCATTTTCAGTGGAGACCAGAGGAAAAAAGCTCCAAAAAAAGATAAAAAATGAAGACAGTAACATGCATAAATTCAAAAACAAGAAAGTTACACAGTTATATCACACATTCATGAAGCAGGAAAACTTACATAGTTATATTGTTGCACAAAAATTTTCAATGACAGAAGTTGAATACAAGGTATATACAAAAATAAAATAAAAAAAATAAAAATGCTGAGTGAAACATCATACAAGAGTATAGAGAAAGAGAATAAAAAAGAAACAAGAAAAATCAGACTTAGGTTCATGCTAGTAGATCATAATATTACAGTAAACATGTTTAGACTGATAGTGAAAAATGTGTTAGTGTTGTTATTAAGAGAGAGTATAGGTAGTAGAAGGCTGCAAGATTTGGAGTAGAGAGGAGTATAGAAAGGAGGGGTGGGATTAAGTAGAAGCCTGTGAGATACTGAGTAGACAGGGGTATAGAGAGGGGGTAAGATTAAGTAGGGTCTTGGCATGGGCAGGAGCTAGAATGAAGAAGGTAATTTTTAAGTTCTATTTTGAAGTGGGTTGTACATTTGATGTTACGAATGTGGTGGGAGATTGTTCCAAGCATGAGGCAGTATGCTTTTATATAGAAGTTTACCAATATTTTTGTTGGTTTTATAAGTATTAAAGAGGTGGTGATCAGAGCTGCATAGAGTTCAAGAGGGGGTGTAGAGGATAGGAGAGAGGACAGAGATGGACAGGCTAAGGGTCTGTTTAGTAGGGTGTGAGTGAATTCCAGTCGGGAAATAAGAAGAAGTTGGGGGAACTCCAGCCATTGCAGTTGTTTTAAAGTGAGACAATGATGGGATTTGTATGACTGATTGCTGGCAAATCATGCTATATTGTTATAGGTTTGTTCCAGTTTGGTTGTTAAAGATGATTATAGAGATTTGAGTATTGGAGAGGTGTACAAAAGACAGGGTAGGAGGAAAGCCTGTGACAGACACGGTTTGGAGTTAGACGCTAGAAATTTGTTTCTATAGAGTAGACCCATTTTTTGATTTGTCATTTTTATACAATGTTGCATATGCAGGTCAAATTTTAATCAGTCATCAATTATAATACCAAGAAGTTTAGTGTGAGAGTCAGCTTTGATAATGGTATTGTCATGTGATGAGATGGTAAAGTGGTTTTATGGTGGGAGAGAGATTTAGGGAGGAAAAGGAGGAGTTTGTTTTTTGGGGGGTTAAGGATAAGCTGGGTATCATTTAGCCATTGTTCAACATTGTGAAATGTGTTTTGAGTGATAGAGTGGAGGAGAGAGATGTCGTCAGAGTAAGAGATAAGGGTAGAGTTGTCTGCATATTGTATCAGGGAGGAGGTAGTGCAAGAAGAATGGAGGTTGTTTGTGAAGATGTGGAAGGGGAGATGTCCCAGAATGGATCCCTGTGGGACATCAGTCTGGATGGGTAAGATAGGGGAGCAGGTGGAAAGCCACCTGACTGACTGAAGACTTAGAAAGGTAGTTTGAGAACCAGAGAATAGCAGAGGAGGAGAGGTTGAAGTCAGCTAATTTAGTTAGAAGTTTAGAGTGTGAGACAGTGTCAAAAACTTTTGAGAGGTCGAGAAAAAGACATGATACCAGTAGGTTTTTGTCTCTGTCTTCTGCAGCACTATGTGTGAAAGAGAGAAGGGCAGTGGATGTGCTAGGTATCAGAAGGTTTGTGTCTATTAGGTAGTTAATAAATTGATTGTGTATGTATTTTTCTAGAATTTTAGAGAGGATGAGAGAATGGCTATGGCTCTATAATTTGATGGATCAGTGGGGTTACCTCCTTTGTGTAATGGTATGGTGTAGAAAGATTTCCAAATGTCAGGGACAGTAGATTCTTGGATTGGCCTATTTATAAGTATAGAGACAGAGTAGACAATCAAGTGAGCTACAAGTTTAAGAAAGAGGGGAGGAAGGTTATCTGCAGAGTGGGAGCATGGTTTTAGTTTAAACAGAAGAGATTTTATGTAGACAGTGTTTAGAGAGAGAGGGGTGGTATTGGTGGATTTAAGACAGGAGGGTGAAAGATTATTACTTTGGTCAGTGTAAGTAAGTTTACAAATAGATTCAATGAAATAAGAGTTAAGCAGAGTGATGGTTTCTTGAGGACTATTATTTTGATAGGGGTTGGGGTAGTGGGTCTTCCAGGGTGCAGGATCTTATTAATGGTACACCAGAATATTTTAGGGTTAGAGTTGTGGATGAATTGGGCATCATGGTAGAATTTATTTTGTCTGTCTTAATATGTTTTTGGTGAGATTTCTAAGCTCTTTATATTTCTGGAGTAATACAAAAGATTTGGTTTTTAGCCAAAGTTTCCAGGTGCTATCACTTTTTTTCATAAGAGCGAGGGTATCTTAATACACAAACACATCTCTCTTTCACTTACTCTTTCTCTCTCTCTCTCTATATATATATATATATATATATGTGTGTGTGTGTGTGTGTGTGTGTGTGTGTGTGTGTGTGTGTGTGTGTGAGTGTGAGTGGTTCAGGCTAGCCCCACTAACTATCCTTGCTCATATGTGTTAATGATAACTCTACCAGTATCCATGGATTGAACCCCAGTCCTGCATATTAGAGTATTAAAAATTATTTGCTACTAGTTCCATTATACAGGCAAATCATGCAGGTTAGTGGTTGTTTGTTTTTCTTTTTTTCCTTTTTTTAGTTTAATTGATTGGAAAAGGAAATTGTTTTCCTTTTTAGATTGGTTTAGTGATTCATGGCTACAGCACTTCAGGAAAACATAAGTTTAAATGTTCAATCTCATGATATTGTTTAATTATTCTTCATTTATTTACTATATACATATATATATATATATATATATATATATATATATATATATATATATATATATATATATATACACACAGTGGATATAAAAGGTGTTCACACCCCTGTTAAAATGCCAGTTTTTTGTGATATAAAAAAAATTAGACCACAAAAAATAATTCCAAAACTTTTTCCACCTTTTATGTGATCTATAATCTGTACAATTCAATTGAAAAACAAACAAATCTGTTAGGTGAAAAATATAAAAAAATAAAAAACTTACAATAAGCTGGTTACATTAGTGTGCACACTGTTACACTAATACTTTGTTGAAGCACATTTTGGCAGCATTATGCACATCCACTGCATTGAATGAAATCAATATATTATATAGAAGGGTAGACATGTTGCTAGAAGACATGTTATTCCAAGGGCAAAAAGATGAAGATGCATATGGTTTTATGAAGGATGAGTATCCTGCAGTGGCATATGTTTTTGAGTTACCAAAATTTCATAAGGGGCTTGTGAACCCGAAATTTACACTCATTGTGAATGCAAAAAGAGAAAAAACTTGTTTTATAGGGAAATATTTAGATTTTAATTTAAAAAGAGTTATGCAGTGATTTAAGTACATCTGTAAGGATTCTTGGCAATTCTTATCAAAATTAAATAATTTTCACTATGTAGAAAACATGTTGTTAGTTGCGATAGATGTATGCAGTTTGTTTTCCGTCATTCCACATGATGATGGGCTGACATGGTTGGAAAATCAGTTATGGTCTACAGGTATTTATGATCAAGACCAGATAAATGTATATGTGACCTTTATGGAAGTTGTTTTGAAATATAATTTTATCTGGCTTGAAGGTCAACATTTTAAACAGAGTATTAGTGTGGCAATGGGGGCAGGTTGTGCTCCCATTTTTCCCAGTTATGTTATGTCTTTTTGGGAAAATCAGTATATTTTCAAATCCAAGTCTATGAAATTTATTAAGAATTACACCAGATTTTTGGATGATATGTTTTCAATTTGGATTGGAACACAAAGTTTATTGGATGAATTTCTGGAATGTATTAATCAAACTGTTGAATGTTTTAAATTTACACATGCATTCATTAATGATAGGATCATGTATTTGGATGTTGAATTAAAAATAGATAGAGAAAAAAAAAGTGTCTGATATTAAAGATCTACAGGAAACCAAGTATCTCAAATTCATATTTAGATTATGCTAGTTATCATCCTTATTGTCAAAAAAAGTCCATTTTGAAGGGACAGTTAGTACGAGCTGAAAAAATGACAATCTTAGAATATGAGTTTATGAATTACGTCAATTTTATTATTGACATGTTTACCAAAAGGGGTTACCCGGTTGACATGCTTATTAATGTGAAAGATGAGGTAGTTAGTAAAAGGAATAGAGTTTTATATATATATATATATATATATATATATATATATATACTCTTATTAAGCTCTATGAATAAGGACGCTGAGGTTAATATGAGTAAAGATATAGAAATGGATGATGATTATAAAAATTTCAGTTTTATTACCACTTTTAACAAGGATGCTTATAAGATTTGTCAACTCATACAAAAAAAACTGAGATTTTTTAAAAATGGATAAGAATATGGCAAAGAAATTTAACAAAAAAAACAAGTTTGTATTTAGAAGAGATCACTCATTTAAGGACATTTAGGAACAAAGTGGTAAGGTGACACACTATCCAGAGGTAGGCAACTTTAAGTGTGGAATGTGTTCCCAATGTTGTCATGTATTGGAAACTGGAGATAGTTTTATTTTGAGAGGGAAACATATATATTTGAAAGGTCACTATAATTGTCAAAGCAAAAATGTGGTTTAATTAGCGAAATGTGCATTATGTCCTATATTTTATATAGGAAAAGCCTGTAGACGTTTCAGAGATAGAATATATGAACATTTGCAGGACATAAAACACAAAAAAACACTAATGCTTTAAGCTTACATTTATTAGGATTTAGTGAACTTTTTGTATGTTTTTAATATTACAACAGGTGAAAGCTGACCAACAGGGAATTTTAGGCAAAATGCTGGATGTGTGTGAACTAAAATGGCAACTTAGGTTAGATGCAACAAGACAATAAAGAAATTAATGAAATGGTTAGTGTCAATTGTGTAGTAAAATTAAATAATTTGCTGGAGTAATATAAAATATTTAATAGGGAATAAGTTTTAGTAATAATAAGAATTAGAATGTTTTAGATGTTTCTAATAGTATAAATATTTATCATATGTATTTTATTGTGTTTTTTTAATCATATTTTATTATATAATTAGATAATTGGCTGTTCATAGGTTGGTACTAGGCTATCAGCCTAGCCATAACAATTCCATGGCTATTTCTTCCCACAGTATTTCCTTCTCTGGACCCTGTCTAGCGGTGACTATCATCATCCCCGGGGTGAATTTTCCTATCTCCCATCCAATTATCAAGGTTCCTTTTGAAGAGGGCCAAAGAAGTGCTCTGCTTGACATGTATGGGCAGTCTATTCCAGAGTCTGGGGAGTCTCTGGGTCAGGAACCTATTCCTCCAGTATGTGTTGTTCATTGTGATGACAAGAATTAGATCCCTGGAGCATGTATCTCTGAGGGATTGGGATTTTTTAAGTGTAGCATGTCTAACAGCTCTGGGTTTGACATGGCCTTCCTTGTATGTTAAGCAGAGATCGCCTCTGAGTAGACAATATGCAACAGAGTATAGGTGGAGTTTTTTTAGACGGTAAGCATAGGGCATCTGCTTTAGGTCTGTGATTCTTTTAGTGAGGTATTTTTGTGGCCTTTCCAGTTGTTGCAGATGTCTTGAGAGGTACATACCAAATGGGGCATTGTATTCTATAATGGGTCTAAATGAGGGATGAGTACAGTGGGACAATGACCTCCTTTTTTCGGGAAGAAAAGCCCTTAGTGATGAGGTGTGCCACATAGAAGGATTTCCTGACTGTTGTGGTGATGTGGTTAATGAAAGTGAGACCACTGTCCAACTGTGTCCCTAAGTTTCTTATCACACTTCCAGTGTTTAGTGTACTGCCACCTATGTGGTAATTCATGGGTACATGTTGTTTCCCATAGGGAATAACTATACATTTCTTGGCATTGAGTTTGAGCCCATGGCTCTGGCACCAAGCATCTGTTTCTGTAAAGCCCTTTTGTAGAATATCCACATCAATTGGGGATTCAGTAATGGTTCCCAGTTTGCAGTCATCTGCGAACTTTGTTAGCCAGAGTCTCTTAGTGTTGGTCTGTACTTCAGAGAAGTAGATGCCAAACAAGAGCGGTCCCAGGACTGAACCCTGAGGTACTCCACTTGTCACTTGTCTGGAGCTGGATTTGGAGTCGGCTACATTTACAGTGTGGGTTCTGTCAGTAAGCAAGTTGGCAACCCATCGAGTGACGTAGGGATTAATGCCCAGCTTAGTAAGTTTATCTATGATTCCAGAGTGGGGGATGGTGTTGAAGGCCTTGGCAAGGTCAAGATAGGCTGTGTGGACCACCTTACCTTTGTCCATGGCTCTGCAGACTGATTCGAAGAAGTCAATCAGGTTCAGGAGACAAGATTGGCCCTTCACGAACCCAAACTGCGTGGGGTCCAGTGTTTGAAGGTTGGTAATGTCCATGGCCTTGCAGATCAGGCTCATCAAACTGATGTGGCAGTAGTTCCCAGGATCCAAGGTGGATCCCCCCTTGTGGAGTGGGATAACTGTAGCTGTGTGCCACTCGGTGGGCACTAAGCCGGTTGTGTATTTAAGTGATGGGCAGTTGTGTTAGTGTTGTTCTGAAGAAGTCCCTAGAGGAGGGATGAAAGCGCTCAACAATGGATTTTAATTTGTTCAATAAATTCATGTTTGGTGTGCAACTCGGCTGGTCTCCTCACTTCTGGCATCTTAAAATTATAACAATGTAGCATCAGCAGTCAACAGTTATACTGCACATGTATCTTTGTATACATGAGCACAGTGTATAAGGGTTAAGGGTGCACCTTGTACATCACTAATCCATCCCTGGAGGTTTACATCAATGAGAAGAGATGAAAGAAAAATTAGATTACAGCATGCAGTGAGATTATTTAAAAAGGTAAGACACTTGTTATTTAAAATAGTGTCATTATATAATAACAGTATATCACAGTGCTGCATGTTTACCCATGTGCGGGGGGCCATATTTTCATCACTGCCCCTAGTGTAAATGCAGTTTGAACTGACCCCTTAATGCTAGTGGCATATTAACTGACTGGTTTCCTAAACAACTGCCTCATTCTGAATATAATGTAATCTAACATCAATATCTTGAATGTATATATTGTAAATAGTTTACTGTCTGCCTTTTACTCTCCCCTTTTAGGGAATGATTCTCATTACTGCCATCATACAATTTTAGATGCTATGTAACAGAGAACAACAACTTGTCTCTAACTTAAAATGCAATGCATGTTCTCCAACTTTTTCTATGATACATCTGCCTCTCTCTGAATACATCAATATCATGAATGCATACATTGTAAATAATACACTTTCCACCTTTTATTCACACCTTTTCCTGGAAGAATTTTCTTTACTGCTATCATACAAATTTTAGATGCTTTATAACTACTTCGATGCTTTATAACCAATGTACAACTTGTCTCTAATCTAGTATGTAATATATGTTCTTCAATTTTGCTATTATACTTTGCTTAGTTTTACTATTGTAATATTATACTTTGCTTAGTTTTACTATGTAATATGGAGCTTTTCTCCCTGGGCTTCCACTGAAAACTGAATACTGGAATACCCACTGGTCACTGAGGTTTATACTGAGAAGAGGATTCAGGCAGTGTAGCTAGTTATCAGACACAAGTGAAGGTTCCTCCCTTTGATTAAATGTTCTTCCTGCACCACCCCGATTACCGTTGTGTACCTCTGATTTGTCTCTAAATTTGGTGATTTCAGGTGGTGTTGATGTTCATTTAGGTATATAAATAATTGCAGAAGCTATGAAAGAAGAAAATGAACACATTTGGAATGAATGGATTCTTGTCTTTTATTACACACAGAATTTTTGTGTTAGGGTATTTGCAAAAGAGCAGACTGAAACTAATTCATTTAGACAATTGCTGTGCCTTACAGTTGGACATGCATAGCCAAACTTAAAATGAGGTTGTAAAATGTACTGCTCAGATGACTTAGAGAATGAGAGTTTAAATGGAACTTGCTGAGGGTTACTTGTTTGCGCATTGACTACAAATTGTTAGTTTGCATAAACAATAAGGTAGCTCATAATCGCCAGTTGTTGAAAGCAGGTTTCTGTGCTGGCACACAGTTCTCCCTTCTGGAGTTAGTTTGTATTTGATATGGAAAGAGTCAAAGAAGTCAAGTGAGTTCTCTCAGCTCATTTTAAGAAAAGTGAAGCTTTTATTGATGAAATGAATGTATTTGTGGTTGAGAAATGTTGTCTGGCAGTATAAAAGGACTGCTCATCTCTAAGGAAGTTAGTATGACTGATCCCTTAAAGACATAAATGTCTGCACTGTCCAGCGTTACAGGGGAAGTAAAATACCCTGGTGCTGCCTGCAGATTTTTTGTTCTACCATGTAGTCTCTTGACTTTTTAATTACACTGTGCAAAGGATACAAACTAGTTCAAAACTGTTAGCCCTAACAAATGGCAACTTCCCTTGAGTTACTTATCTGATGCCTCAGAATGCCTTTCTGCAGGGCTAGAATGGCTTCTTTGCAGACTTTAATCATTTAGGTGTTTGTGCTGCTATTAGTGAGCTGTTATCTGCTCATTCTTGGGATGATGCAGCCATCTTACAATGCATGATTATCTTCAAAAGACAATAACAGAACAGAAAACCTTCAGTGTGCCATATGGCTTGTTTTCCAAAAGAGATGTTGGTTTTGCAGTTTTCAGACAAATTAGACCACTGTACACTGCATGACGGTTGTCCACTGTCTGTGTAACTGGTTAGATGAATTCCATGCCCTATATACTGCACACAGACTGAGATGGTTATGTCCTTCAGGACCTTTGGGTGCCTTCCGACAGTTTTCCTAGTCTCCTGGTTGCCAGCACTGAGTTCATCTCAGTAGCACATCCATTCCCTCCCAGTACCTAGCATTACTGTAGCTGTGGTTGACACATGAGGCCTGTTTTTGTGGTGTGTATGCAGTTTGTGATGTTTTACTATCTGAATATAAATACACCTTCAAAGCTGTGGAAACCTACAGAGAAACATATTACATCACAGTAAGTGCACTGAAAATGCAAAAGATCAAAGCACACGTAATCAAACTTACACCCATGGAAAAATAAAACTAAACAGTCTCAGTTTTCAATCACCGTCACAAATAAATAACAAGTAAAAATAAAGCAATAAAACAAAAATGGACTATTAACTCATAGACACTCATACTCTCTGCATAGGGTATTTAGCAACCATATAACTGCAACACTAACTCTGCTCCTAACCCCAATCATACACATTATGATACTAAAGAGACACATATGCACATATTCACAAACACACACACACACACACACACACACACACACACACACACACACACACACACACACACACACACAAACTTTTTGAAATCTTGGTTCCCTGTCATTCTTGATTTACATGAAGCTATGGCATATGGCATTGGGAGAGTGCATAGATTCTTGGTGACTTCCTCCTCTAAAAATAACTTACCTCCGAGATCTACTATAGTGAGATTCCTTTAATTTCTTTCATCATAGGATAAAGAATTAATTCTCAAAACAGCCTGGGCAAAATCTCATATAAAGCTGCAAGACAAAATAATAATAAGGTTTGATGATGATTATTCTCCTGACGTGATGTCTAAGAGAAAATGCTTTCTACCTTTAGTAAAAAAACTCAAAAAAAAAAAAAGACAAATTAAAGTACATTTGCTTTTTCCCGGCAGACTTAAAATGTTTCTTCCTGATGAAACTAAAACATTTGAGGAGTTAGACAATGCTATGGCATTCTTGAAATAAAAAAAAATAATAGATCAAATAGAAGATATGGATTGGAGTAACAGCTCCTTGAAGAGAGAAGCTGAAAGAAATAGTTGGAAGGTTAATGAAAAGAAAAATAAACTAAAAGAAAAGTAATTTTTTACTTAATCTTAATTTCTATTGCTATGTAATCCAGTTTGCAGTTATATACATACACATATATATATATATATATATATATTTTTTTTTCCCACAACAATAACTTCATGTGTTTTTTAAACTTAGTTTAGAAGCCTGGATGCATACTTCACTAAACTAACATTTTTCTTTTTCTTTTTTTTTATTTCTATTTCTTTCTATACTTTGATACGTAAAATTAATAAATGGCATATTTCCTTTTAAATCTAGCACACATATATCATTACTATTAAATTAGTATTTCCTTTGCTTTGGTGTTAGCTTTGCATGCAGGTTTCCTGTATCTATGCTTCTATAAGAATACTAGTTCAATTAAATTAATAAATTATTTATAGAGTAATAGCTTTCCAAGTTAACATAACGTCTTTATTTTAATATATTAAGTTTCATATTAAGCTTTTTAGAAAACCTAACTATTAATTAATGTTAGTGTCTAGCTAAAAAGGTATAAGTTTTCTATTTATCTTGTGGTTCCTTTGAATAAAAGGAACCTGTTTGTGAGTGTTTTTTGCTTGTATTTTTGCTTCAGATTTCTGTGTATAGCGGCTGTATTGCAAGAGCCTTTTTGTATGTTAAAGAGATGCGGGTTGAGTATATTTCTTGTTCTTGCTTTTTTTACTGTATATTTCCTGTTTGTTTTGCTAATATATTGTTGTTTTATTGCATAGTCAATTGCTAGTGATGTCTGTGAAGTGTTGGTTTGACTGCCAAGGGTACTGAGAGTTGATGTGTTTGTTTGGATGATGTGAGTGAATGAGACATGACAGTTTATCTCAAAACTTAGCTCTAGTTAATACCTCTTTCTAATGTTGTCCATTTAGAGCTCAAGTGATTACTTCTTGTTCTAGATGAAGCCTCTTGGTTTTTGTACTGGCTTGGGTTTCCTGAAGAGGTTGCAAGCTTTTTCACACTTCAGATTAGACTTTAAGCTCTGTTTTCTTCTTTCTGTTGTTCTGCAATCATCTCTTTTATCATTGCAACATTTGCGCTCATTGTTTTAGGTCAAAGGGTAGAAGCACTTGTTAAATTTAAAGGTATAGTTCATTTTAAAGTCCACAATAAAGATCTTATTAAATGATTTACCTTTTACCCTGTAAAAAAACACTGTCTTGTGACTAAACAATCCACAGTTAGTATGCTTTATACGTTTTTTCCTGCTCACTTCTCAAACTATTTCAAATATTAGACACTGCAAATGTTTAAGGAGGTATCTGTATATCATTACAAAGTTCTAAGTCAGGTTTTCTTGTTTATGTCAACACTTGCTAAGACTTAAGTACTCCCTGTGTTATTGCATGTAATTTGCATTATTGTGTATAAATAACAATTTACAGTTATTCTTGTATTTAGAGTCAGATGTTGCTAATTATAGTGTTTTGGGCTTCATTTCAGATATTACCAGTTGTGGGTTTTGATTTCTGTCAAGGGAGAATGGCATTTCATGGATTTGGTTTTCATGGTGGCCTGTGTTGAATCTCATAACTCTGTAACAAAGTATATAAACATCTTGTCTTAGTATGTAGGGATAGCCTTGAATAGTTCTCTACTTCAGAGGTATCTATGTTTAGTCACCATAGGGAAAGATTAGTGGCAAAGTGGTGACATATCTGGCAAATCTGGGTGAGAGGTCAAGGGAGGTTTTCAATAGAGAGTGACAATATTGAGGCTGGAGAAGCTGTGATTTAGATGTCAGTGCATTAGGACACAGGTTGGAGTGTTTAGTTGGTAGGAGATTGGACAAGTCGTCACACTGGGATCTGTTATGCGTTCCTGTAATATAGAATAAGATGGTGATTCTGAGATATGCATGTTCTTACTGTGTGATACCTTATTGGGGTGTGCTTTTATATGATGGAACTATGGGGTAAATGATACCATGGATACCTGCTGGGATGCACACAGATGTTTGGCATGTGCACTGTGTTACTTGCTTATTTGCAAGGGCAGAGTGTATGTGTGTGTGTGTGTGTGTGTGTGTGTGTGTGTGTGTGTGTGTGTGTGTGTGTGTGTGTGTGTGTGTGTGTGTGTGTGTGTCATTTGGGATCCCCTCATCCTGTTCATTGAAGATTGCAGCTAAGTGCTGGTTTCAGTAAATATCAGTCTAGGTATATAGTGACATTTACAAAAATTTTAAAGGGACAGTTCCCTTTTCACATTACCAATAAAAATGCTTAATATTTGATCTGTTTGTTATATATGGTAGAGCGCCAATTTCAATGCACAGTTTTTTTGTTCTGTCTAGCCCAAGCATAATCCATGTACATGAAAATGACATAGTTTTATACAGCTATAGTTAAATAAAACAAAACCTCTTAACAGTGTACTAATAATGATACAGACAGCCAAAATGAAAACATGCATGTTCTTTGGACAATTTCAGTAAGGTAAAGCTCATGCAGACTACTAGTCAGCTCCCCTCCACCATTGAATATTAGATTCAGAGCTATTATAAAATCTATGGATATAAGTTACATTACAAGATCAATTAAGGTGAGAGAAGTGAAGGAGGGGAACAGGAGAAAAGAAAAGAGATGTGGATATATGGACAGTGGGGAAGGTATCAAAATGAAAGTGAGATGCAGGTGCAGAAAAATGATGCATTACACTAAATTGTGCAGAAAAGCATGAACGTTGCAGATTAAATAATAATTAGAGTTATTATTGTGCCTACCACAGTTTACTAAGGCATAGCTAAATCTTTATAGGAAAGTTCTAAAGGTTTGGAATATGAGAGAAGACATTACAAGACCAATCCATGGGGATAGTAAACAATGAACATTAAATGCAGTCATTGATTGTATACATGTATTTAGAGTCATGGTAATAAACAACCCACACAAATGGTACTGCCAATGCTTAGGGAATACATTTATTCATACCTGAATTTAAGAACATGTCCTTCTTTTATACACTTATTACATAAAATGCAGATTTAATACCGGCTATTATTAATGGTTTTTTTTTTACTAAAATTCTTAAGTCAGCATGGAAACACTAGATAAATGAATATAAATTTCATATGTGTGTGTGTGTATATATAGGTATATATATTTGTGTAGGAAAAGAGTGAGAGATTTGCATATTTAGAAGATTAATAATAATTAAGAAAATACTCACTATGAATACATTCTGGATTGTTATTTAAATATTTAAATGATGGGAATCCTTGTATTAGAGAATGATTAATAACATTATAATAGGAATTCATTTTGTTTAATCAAATAACATATCTGTGTTACACAACTGATATTTATTGATTTATTTAGTGTATTTATTTTATTTTACATTTGATTACTGGGTAATGTCCAACTGGACTAGGAGTCCATTTTCAGTGGAGACCCAGGGAGAAAAGCTCCAGAAAAATTTAAGACAGTATAAATAACAGTAGATAAAAGTAATAATATGTCATAAAAGTAAGTAAAATACAAAAACAATTGAGTTACAGGAGAAATACAGTTACAGCAAAATATAGTACAGTGAGTTACATGGAGAAATGGTTGCACCACAAATCTACAGTATTTGCATGTTTACATGTTCATATCATATTAAAGCTTTGTTTTAGTTGTTACAGAGGAAATTGATAGGGCAGGTAGACAGAAAATTCTGTAAATGATATAAGAAAAGATTTAATAAGCAGGAGTTGAGTTGACTATGGGTAGGGATACTTGGCCAGGGCTAGAGCTTAGTCTGGGATAGTGCAGGAGCATAAATAGTGATCAGTAAAGTGTTATTTTAGTTGTAGCTTCAAATTGTGGCTGTTGCTGTTGTTTAGGATGACTTGGGGTAATGGATTCCAGGTTCAGGATATTTTGTTAGAATACATGGAATCACTCTATTTGTTGTGGTATTTAGTAACCTTTAACAGCAGTTTATCTGATGATCTAAGAGCCCTAGGGTTTATACTTTCTTGAATTAGGTATTTTATAGCTGGGCAGTTATCAGGTTTATGGATGATGCTGTGGGCAGTGGTTAGCTGCTTGAGGTGTATTAGGTTTGTTAGCTCGATCCAGTTGAATAGTTTCAGTGTTGAGCAATGGTGAGATCTATGTGGTAGGTTTGCAGCATATTTTGCTATTTTATTATAGCAAGTCTCTCGATTGTTCAGATTGCTCTTGAATAGGTTGGTAAAGATTTGGGAAGAGTAAAGGAGTGTAGATAGTAGGTAGGATCTAGCTGTGAGTTGTTAGTTAGGTATGGCTTGGCTCCATAGAATAAACCAAGTTTACTATGGACTTGACTCACACTATAGAGCCAAGCCATACAGAGTGAGCAAAGTTTATTAATATGGACTTTTTTGGTTTTTATAGCTATATGCTTATCAAATTTTAGACAGTTGTCTGTTGGGACACCTAAAAGTTTAGTTTGATTGACTGTTTCAATTTTAGTGCAGTTGGGAGAGTAGATGGAGCGTGTGGGGGGGTAGTTGTTTTTCGTTTTATTATTGGAAAAGAACATAAGCTTAGTTTTCTTTGGGATAAGTACAAGTTGTTTTTTGTTGAGATAGTTTTCTATGTCTTGGAGTGATGTTTGTGGACTTACTACATTTGTCGTTATGGAAATGATGACACAAATGAGATCTATATGTTAAACATCTAGGCAGGAATGAGTTGCAAAGTTCTAACCATCAATATTTTGAAAATTTCTATATATGTACTAAAAAGAAAATGGTTTTAATTTTCTGAGGAAAACTTGTTTGTTGAGTTTTTTTTTATTAGAGTGTAATGTTTATGTAGATAGTATTGAATATACTCATGTTGACAGATTGAATGGTTTGAATATATTCAGTATTCAAACTAGGAGTGCTTGACTCCATGAGGGGAATGAAAGATAAAAGAATCCTATGCTTAATTGTGTTGTATAATATTCTGTCTTTTATTGGTGTCTACTACCATTTTCATTATTTATATATTTAACAATATCAACAATATTAGATTTGTATGTGTTAATAAGCAGTTCAAGATCTTTGTAAGTGGTTTATTGTTAATATTACATTTTAGAATTATAATGTTAATATTTTAATTTTTGTCTTGACCATCTTATGACATATTTAAAATATTTACATTAATGTTAATAGTTTAAATAAGTTTCTAAAGTTACCTACTTCTCAAATTATTTTTTTTTACAAAAAATGCATTTGTTACAAGAAGATATAGGTAGACCTAATACTAAATATTATTCTGTATTAACTAGCTCTCATTACAATCAGAAAAAAAAAACAGGGGTAGCTATATTGTGGAGAAGTTCTATACCTCCACCAAATATTTTGAATACATATAGTGATGACAAGAGTATATTTTGTTCAGTAATGATATAAATTAAAAGAAAAGTATATACTCTTATTAATGTCTATTGGATACCTGGTATAGGAGTTAAAACAGTCAAAACACTTATTAGATCAGATTATACAACTCTTAAAAGGTAGTCTCATTCTGGCAAGAGATTTTATTTGTATATTAAAAGAAGAATATTCTAATGCTACTAGGAAAAGAAGAATACCAGCTTCAGCAAAAGCATTAATAAATTTCATAGATTTGTTTCAGCTTAAGGATGTTAATGAATTTTTAGTCCCAGAATCCCTTTTATACCAATTTTTTACATAGACATGGATCACAATCAAGAATCGACAGAGAATATTTTTCTAGTGATCTATCCACTATACTTGGTGAAATTATAGTCACTTGTCTGCTTTCTGACCATAACACTATAACTTTTGAGCTTACATTAAGTTGTAATAATATTTATATTAAAAGGATACCTGTTAACATAACCAAGTTAAAGGATTTTAAAGAATTCTTTAATAAAGAAATCCAGACCTTCATTGAAATTAACTATACCATAGATATAGCTGAGATTTATTTATGGGATGCTCTAAAAGCATATTTATATGGCAAAGTTATGAATTGGTATGCTGTAAATAAAAAGCAGTGGGACAAATATTTGATAGATGTATGAAGAAAAATTGATAATCTAAACTAGATGACCAAAAAGTTAATGATACCTTGAGAGAATAAATTAATAATTTACAATGTAAACACTTAGACATCCTAAATCATAAAACTGTGATAACTTTGGAAAATTTTAAATTAACTAATTATTCTATAAAGTCAACATCCATGCATAAACTAGCCTCAAGAACAAAAATACTTATTAAATTTAATCATATTAAAGAACTGTATTATCTTGAGGTAAGAAAAAGGTTACTGAAATAGAAGATATTTTAGGAGCATTTACATCTCACTTCATTAAAATTAATCAATTTAATCCAACAATGGATTCACAAGAAGTAATTACAACTTTTAATAGAAAATATACCAAAAATAAGTTAACTGAAGACCAAATGAAATTGATTGATAGACCTATATTAATATCTGAACATAAAACTCAAATTAATAGACTACAACTTAACAAAGCTCCTGGTCATGATGGAATAATATCAGAACTTTATAAACATATGCCTAAATAACCTTTAAATATCATGTTTAAAGTATTTTAATAGTTAAAGGTTTAACAAAGGTTCCGCTGTCATGGAAATACACTCTAATTTCTCTGATTTTAAAAGCTGATAAAGACCCAGCAGAGTGTTCATCATATAGGCCAATTTCACTATTAAACATTGATTATAAAATATTTATGGCTATACATGCTGGTAGAATTCGACAATTCCTTCCATATTTGATCAATAACGATCAAACAGAATTCATAATAAATAGGAATGCCTATGATAATTTCAAAAGAATATTAACCATAATTGATTATGCAAATAACTTTAAAGATAACTCAACTATAATAAGTTTAGACATTAATAGAACTTTTGACTCCATTAATTGGAAATATCTTTTCCGGGTCTTAGAGGAATATAATTTTTCAAGTAATTTCTTACAATTTATACATCTCCTTTATGAAAACTCCTTTGCTTATATAAAAATAGGTTCCTATATATCAGAGTCAATTTTGATTTCTACAGGAACTAAACAGGGTTGTGCATTGTCACCTCTTCTCTTTAATTATGGAACCATTTGCAAACTACATAAGATCGAGGCTAGATATCAAAAGTATACAGATAAATAATTTAAACTCTAAAATACTACTGTTTGCTGATGATATATTTTTACTTTAACTGATAATAAAAATGTTAATGCAATAGAGACTTTTCAGAAAAAACCTGGACTTACTTTTCATGAAAACAAATCAAAAATGTTACCCATAAATTCTAATACTCATGATATGGAAGAAAAATGTTCTAAATATATTGTAGAAGATAAAAAATAATTATTTAAGGATATTTTTAACAGCAAACATAAAGGATATAATAAATGTGAATTATAATAATAGTTTAGCTATTATCAATACGCTTATTAATAACTGAAACAAGTTTTTTTTTTCTACGGAGGAGAGACTTTCTTTAATAAAAATGATTGTTATACACACAATTGTACATATTATACAATCTTTTTCTCTTCCTCCTTCCAAAAATATAAGAGAATGTAATTATTTAATTCTTAGATTTCTTTGGTATCCCAGTAGACCTAGATTAGCTCTAAATCATCACATAACAGAGAGGTCTTTTGGTAGCATAAGTTTGCCAGAGTTAGAACTATATTCTTTATCATCTTTTATAAAGACAATTTCTCTCTGGTCAAATAATAACTATAATGTCAAATGGAAAGAGATAAAAGAAAGCATTTAAATAGAATCCAGCCATCTGACATAACTACATCAAAATAAAATAGTAAACAATAATCTTCTTTGGTTATTAAAAGATTATGTCTTAGACAATTGAAACCAATTAACTATTCCTATATTACTATGATAATGACTACCTTTAGAAATTTTATTTACAAGAATCCAGATTATACGGCATTTTTTTTTACTGTTTCCCATAGTATATACTCAAAACAACATATGCACATTTAACATATCTACGGTGATTGCACTTAAAGAAAACAATCCAATATATTGGTTTCAGCTGATGGATAGAGAAAAGTTGTAAGCTTATAATATATAATGACAAAATTTAGTTCAAATAAAGAAATGTGGTTAGATAACCAAAATTTTAGATACTTAGCAGAAAATAAAATTAACTTAATGCAATTATGAGTAAAAATATGCCATTTTTTAAATTATTTTTATGCATCAAAACATACTGGAGAAATGACTTATATCCTGAATATATAAAGTGATTACAAAATACCACAAAATATTACAATGAAAGTTATTGTGATTATTTTAAATCCATAAACAGTTACTATCCAAGTGAAGAAGATAAAAAAATCTATGTTATCTTCAAAACAATTTCCTCATTAAAATGGACATTATTCTCTTAGAAATTCTTGAACAAAAACTTTCATTACTCCACATAGAATTAAATTAATGTATTAAAAATGTAGGATGTTGGAGATGTAAGTTGAATATTAAAGCGGATTGGCAACACATGCTTTTTGACTGTAAAGTTATTAAACCATTTTGGGATAATATTAATATTTTTTACAGGCTTTATTTAATGATCAATTTACTTTAACTAAATCATTAATTTTATTTAACACTCCAGTACCTCCTTGTGTCCAAAATAAATAAATAAATAAAATATTCACTTCTATGGAGTATTTTAGCAATTGCAAGAAAAGTAATTACAAAAAACTGGAAAATGAATCAACTCCAACTTTGAATGAATTTCTAAGTATTGCAACTAAAGACTGTCATTTAGAACTTGTCAGAATCAAAATGAGAACAACCAAAATGACTACTTCTTACAACACCTGGATGAAATTTAAAGAACTGCTAAACAAACACTCTTCAATGTGTTAATAAAAACTTTTTCATCAAACTTTAGAGTCTTTGATATATAGTAGACATATTTGTAAATAGTTGTTTTTGTTGTATTTTGATATTCTTTTTTCTTTAGTTGTTTGTTTAATTATATAATATCTATATATATTCCGAATGTTATATGGTGTTATCTAATTGTTAAATTTTTAATAAATTATCTGACAAAAAGGAAACGAAAATGTAGATTCCACTATTTCTGAAAATCCTTAGACCAACTGAATGTTGGATCTTTTGTATGAAGCCCCTTACTAAATAGTTATGTTAGACTTTTCATTTTATTTAAACATTGGATGCTTACTTTATAATGCTTGTATGTATTCCTGCCTTCTTTCAGTTTTATCATTGTTTAGACCAAGCATTGGCTTTCTTGTCCACTCTTTCTCAGGCTCCAATTTGCACTCCCAAATTCCTATCCTACCTTTGAGTTCTATAATGAACGTTGGCACCAAATTATCTTTAGAATTATTGCCTGTTCCTTGTCTCTGTATACATATTCTTATATTAGGCTAATTGCCCAGAATATTTTCTCATCATTTTCTTGTGTCATACAAATCTAAAGAAGGCTTTCTTTCTCATAATTTATGTTTTCTTTTTGCCAATATCATCTTCTACTACTTTGAGACATTTTTCTATCCCATCTCTACCACCCATATAGGCTTCACAATACCTCTAATCCATTTTGCTCCAGTCTCTGCATCTTTTTCTTCTTCTAGTTCCCTTTTGAATGGATGTCATTGTGTGTCTAGTGAGCAACATTGCTTTTTTCTTTCATTTTTCCTTGTCAACCTTTTTAAACCCTTTTTCCATTTTTCCTCAGATGGTCATCTTTATTATTTTCTTAAGTTGGTTCACCCCTTTTTCTCTTTTGCAGCTGTCCATATCCCATAATATTAGCCCTTATGTTCTATCAAAAAGTATTCTCTTACAATTTCAAACCTTAGTCTGTGTCATTCAAGTTTTTTTTTCTGTACTTGCTGAGATCCATACTGTTGTAACATTACTGCTAGCCAACAGGGCTTGATCTGCAGAACTTTTTTTGGAGATATTGAATTTCATCTGCTTATTTTTTAAATTTGTTTGTGTCTTTCGGCTTTTCACGGTTAGGGGTCGCCACAGCGGAACTCCGGTCTGCTAATGATTGGTAGTGGATTTTTATGTACTGGGTTACCAGCCCTGACACACAACCTTCAACGAAGGCATGCCCCATTTATGTATGCCTCCACATAGAAGATGCTCTAGCTGAGAATAGAATGGAACAACGTCTTGCTATGAGCTGACAATGCTACCGCAGCACCAAAGACATAGGGACATATAGATTAACAGAAAAGAAAACAAATCATAGTAATATTTTCTCATGCATTATACATCGCATATGTGTTTTCTTTCTTTATAATAAGTGTCATATGCTCCAGTGTTACATACATTGTGCACTTATTGCCTCCTCTTAAACCTTACTCCTCCTCCTGAACATTATTCTGCATGAATTGTTCCCATAATTTTTTTTATTTCTATGTAATTTTCTCATTCCCTTGTTCTAATGTTCCAATGTTAATATAGGTTCCTCAATTCTCTTTATTTATATGTAATTTGCTCCTTCCCTTGTTCTTATGCTGTGATGTTAAGACAGGCCCCATAATTCTCTTTATTTCTATGTAATTTGTTCCTTTCCTTGTAATTATGTTCTGATGTTAAGACAGGCCCCACAATTCCCTTTATTTCTACGTAATTTTCTCCTTCCCTTGTTATGTTCTGATGTTAAGATAGGCCTCACAATTCCTTTTATGTCAATGGTATTTGCTCCTTCCCTTGTTATGCTCTGATGTTAAGACAGGCCCCGCAATTCCTTTCATTTCTTTGTAATTTGCTCCTTCCCTTGTTCTTATGTTCTGGTGTTAATACAGTCCCAACAATTCCTTTAATTTCTATGTAATTCTCTCCCTCCCTCATTTGTATGTTAAGATAGGCCCCACCCTTTACATCAATGTAATTTGCTCCTTCCATTGTTCTTATGTTTTGATGTTGAGACAGACCCTACAATTCCTTTTATTTCTATGTCATTTTCTCTTTCCCTTGTTCTTATGTTCTTATGTTAAGATAGGCCCCACAATTCCCTTTATTTGCATGTAATTTGCTAATTCACTTTTCTTATTTTCTTATGGTACCACAGGCCCCAAAATTCCTTTTATTTGTATGTAATTTACTCCTTAACTTGCTTATGTTCTAATGTTAAGATAGGTCCCACAATTTGCTTTATTTCTATGTAATTTGCTCCTTCCCTTGTTTTTATGTTAATATAGGCCCCACACTTCCATTTATTTTTATGTAATTTGCTAATTCCCTTGTTCTTATTTTCTGATGGTAAGCTAGGCCCCACAGTTTCCTTTATTTCTGTGTAATTTGCTACCTCCCTTGTTCTTATGTTCTGATTTTAAGAGAGGCCCTACAATTCCATTTATTTCTATGTGATTTGCTCCTTCCCTTGTTCTTACGTTCTGATGTTAAGGTGGGCCCGCTATCCCCTTTATTTCTATGCAATTTGCTTCTTCCCTGTTCTTATGTTCTGATGTTAAGATCTGCCCCACAATTCCCTTTATTTCTATATAATTTGCTCCTTCCCTTGTCCGTATGTTCTGATAGTAAGATAAACCCCACAATTCCCTTTGTTTCTATGTGGGTTCCTATTAGAACACCGAATGCTTCAAAATGTCGAATGCCATGTGGTCAACAACATATGATCATTTCAAGAGTTCGAAGGTTAAATGTAATGGTGCCGTATGGTGCAGAATAGGAGAATTTCCCTTTCCTGCACTGCAGTCTCGGAGTTGGTATATTTAAGTAGGGGGTGTGGGGGGCGCACCATTAAGGTAAGTTTTTCTTTTTTTTTTATTATATATTAGATCTTTCAAACTTCGACCATATGTTGTTGAACATATAGTATTTGAAGTTTTGAAAGTTCAAATATATAATATAGTCCCTTTCTATGTAATTTGCTCCTTCCCTTGTTTTTATATTTTGATGTTAAGGCAGACCCCACAATTCCCTTTATTTCTATGTAATTTGCTTCTGCCCTTGTTCTTATGTTCTGATGTTAAGGCAGACCCCACAATCCCTTGTTTTTATGTTTTGATGTTAAGGCAGACCCCACAATCCCTTGTTTTTATGTTCTGATGTTAAGGCAGACCCCACAATCCCTTGTTTTTATGTTTTGATGTTAAGGCAGACCCCACAATCCCTTGTTTTTATGTTCTGATGTTAAGGCAGACCCCACAATTCCCTTTATTTCTATGTAATTTGCTCCTTCCCTTGTTTTCATGTTCTGATGTTAAGGCAGACACCACAATCCCTTGTTTTTATGTTTTGCTGTTAAGGCAGATCCCACAATCCCTTATTTTTATGTTCTGATGTTAAGGCAGACCCCACAATTCCCTTTATTTCTATGTAATTTGCTCCTTCCCTTGTTTTCATGTTCTGATGTTAAGGCAGACCCCACAATCCCTTGTTTTTATGTTTTGATGTTAAGGCAGACCCCACAATCCCTTGTTTTTATGTTCTGATGTTAAGGCAGACCCCACAATTCCCTTTATTTCTATGTAATTTGCTCCTTCCCTTGTTTTCATGTTCTGATGTTAAGGCAGACCCCACAATCCCTTGTTTTTATGTTTTGATGTTAAGACAGACCCCACAATCCCTTGTTTTTATGTTCTGATGTTAAGGCAGACCCCACAATTCCCTTTATTTCTATGTAATTTGCTCCTTCCCTTGTTTTCATGTTCTGATGTTAAGGCAGACCCCACAATCCCTTGTTTTTATGTTCTGATGTTAAGGCAGACCCCACAATCCCTTGTTTTTATGTTCTGATGTTAAGGCAGACCCCACAATTCCTCATCCCTCTGTCTTGCTAGTCTCTTGCTCATATTTCACTGCAGTCATTATCAGGGGGAATCAAGGAGTGGAAATTTTGCTTTACATGGGCCGGGGGGGGGGGGGGTAGGAAAGTCTTGGTGTCTATCATGTTTGCTGACAAGTGAGATATTTGCATACTGGAGATACAGCATTCCCACTGTTGCCTAGAATGATTTGTGCTATTCCATCTGCTGCTCATACCTCTCAACTGTACAGATTTCCACAGAATGTCCAGATTTTTGACTCATAATTGTGGTCCATTTTTCATAAAATGGTGGTTTTCTGTCAAATTTGTGTGAAATCATTAAAGCTTGAAGTTAGAAAATAATGATAGACATTTGAGTTTCAGACGTCATACCCTTCAGAAAAAAAATCATTTTAATGCAAAACTGTTTATTCTATCAATTTTCTAAGTTTGTAAGAGCAATACTTAAAACACTGTCTCTATTTTGGGGCTTTTGGCTCTAATAAGTTGAGAGGTATGATGCTGAATGGTTGGGAATCTTCCCTCAGATGCACTAAAGTAAGAGCCTTCTGGAAGAATCAGCATCCAAGCAGATATTCCCTAACTCTTCTCTTAGTGGTGTTGTGGAGTAGCAGTAGGGATTGCCTATGTGCCTCTTTCAGTTTGTTTCACAGTAGCAGTAGGGATTGCCTATGTGCCTCTTTCAGTTTGTGTCACAGTAGCAGTAGGGATTAGCTATGTGCCTCTTTCAGTTTGTGTCACAGTAGCAGTAGGGATTGCCTATGTGCCTCTTTCAGTTTGTGTCACAGTAGCAGTAGGGATTGCCTATGTGCCTCTTTCAGTTTGTGTCACAGTAGCAGTAGGGATTGCCTATGTGCCTCTTTCAGTTTGTGTCACAGTAGCAGTAGGGATTGCCTATGTGCCTCTTTCAGTTTGTGTCACAGTAGCAGTAGGGATTGCCTATGTGCCTCTTTCAGTTTGTGTCACAGTAGCAGTAGGGATTGCCTATGTGCCTCTTTCAGTTTGTGTCACAGTAGCAGTAGGGATTGCCTATGTGCCTCTTTCAGTTTGTGTCACAGTAGCAGTAGGGATTGCCTATGTGCCTCTTTCAGTTTGTGTCACAGTAGCAGTAGGGATTGCCTATGTGCCTCTTTCAGTTTGTGTCACAGTAGCAGTAGGGATTGCCTATGTGCCTCTTTCAGTTTGTGTCACTCTTCCTTTTGTGCAGTTCATGAAGGATATTGCCATTTGCTTGTTTTGTCATGCCCATGTCAACTCTACATCAGCCCTTGTCCTTGTGACTCCATCTCCAACCTTGGGTGAAGATTTTGTCAGGAAGCAGGCTACCTGAACTACCTGAGGCCCACCTTTTCCCCTACCTACCTCCATGGACTGGCAGACTGATCCTCCCAGTGTTACAATTCTGAGTATAGTACAAGTTACAAACAGTAAAACTGTACAATTTAAAAGCAACTTCAAATAACCATGTTTTCCAGGACTTCCTACATTAATGTGAAGCAGACATTGGTGTGGTAATAAACTTCCAAGGAGTAAAACTTGATAGGGAAAGAGATAGAATCTTGAATGACCCAGTACTTACCCTTAGAACTACCAACCACTCCAAGGTGGAAGAACAGAGGGGCCAGAGTGGAAAAGAGGGCACAAGGAAGTCTTTTAGGTAAGGGAAACTTAAATCATTCAAACCAAGGCAGACAATGCAGGATCCTTACAGTTGAGAGTACACACACTCTCACAATTGAGACTGTACAAGCAGGCAGTGCAATTACCATGAGGCCAAATCCTTTATATTAGTAGTGAGAATCTGGTTAGTGTTTTGAAAAAGTGCAATGCTTAGTTTGACTTTCCAGGTAAGCAGATGCCGATAGCATTCAGACTTTAAAGTGAAGCACTCAATGTAATGAATGATGTTCTGTGTTGAGCAGTTCTTGCTATAGGGAGAAGTAGAAGAAAAGGGGTCAAGAATAAGCAGAAAAAAAATCAAGGTGTAGATTACCTCACATATGACCTCAGAACACAATTGTTTCACTTCTTGTCCCTGCTATCTGTTGATCATCAGCTCTCTCCTGGTCCTTTATCTCACCTGGATGAGGGTTGGTCAGGAAAGGCCATCACTCTGGCAACCATCAAGGCTGGTTTGAGTCATTTTACTTTTATGGCTGTATCTCTCCACACACATCCTCTACTAAACAGGAGAAGGGACTGTGCAACTGTCTGTCCATATTGGTCATCTGTCACTTCTACAAAAGATATTGCCAACCAGCAGACCCATCCCCAAAACCTGAAACACATAAAGTCCTTGACTGGGTAATTGCACCTTGCCATGTTTTCCACAAGTATCTGCAACCCTCCACTCTCCATGGAAAAGGTGAGCTTGTCAATTGTCCCTTCACTCATCTCCATCCCTGCCTGACTCCTACAGTGCCAAGGCTAGTAATCAACTCTTGGTCACCTGGGACACAATCAGGACTCCATCATTCTTTGTCACAAAGTCATCTATTATGGCAAAGGTTTAATATGGCTGATGTCCTTGAGGTGTTAAGATGACCTACCAACTGTTGGCACTTGGCCCTGATGGTAAAGATAATGTCAGAAATGACAGTGATCCTCTCCCAATCATATGACCAGACATCTTACACATCCAGTTAAACAACATATTCATAAAACAACACACAATCTTTCCAAGTAGAAATGTTCATTTCTACACTATCATCTATTAACTGGTCATCTGTCACTTCTACAAAGGATATTGCCAACCAGCAGACCCATCCCCAAAACCTGAAACACATAAACAATCCTCCCCTTAGACAATGCTGTAAATGAATTCAATACAACGTTTCAAAATATCCTCAATAGCCTTGCACCTCCTAGAAGGAAGAGGCTAAAAACTAATAATGCAATTTGGTTATCCAAAAAGATTAGAGTGCTAATGCATAATAGAGAAGAAGCATGAGAAGAAGAATGGGAAAAATATAAAACACCTCGATATCCCAAAAACTTTCCAATGCTTCCTAATTGTACTAAAAGCAAATAAATGAAGACAAACAAACTATACTATATTAACTTTCAGAATAACTTTCAGAATAATACTAAACACAGCCCTAAAACATTTTGGGCATCCATTAAAGAAATCTTAAATTCCGGCCAAAAATTCAATCCAAACACCTCTCCCAATAACTCACCACTCAAAACTGAAATATAGTTCAATTCTTATTTCATAGATAGCATAGCATCTTTAACGAAGGATTCTTCAGCAACTAATCCCTAACCTGCCCAATGGCCACATACCATCACCTTCAAACTTGTGCCCACATCCTGTGTAAAACTAATCATAAACAAATTTAAACCATGCTCATCTTCAGCTGATGACCTTCCAAGTGAGTACCTAAAATAGTAGCCAATAGCATTACCTATCCTGTCTCAATCCTTATAAATAGGTCAGTCCAGGAATCCTACATTCACTCTCTCTGGAAAAAGTCAACCATTATCCCTCTGCACAAAGGAGAAAATTCAACAGACGTTATTAACTTTAGACCTACATCAATCTTATTTCCAAAATACTTGCTAGACTATCTCCTGCAGGAAGAACTCCTATCCCCTACACAACATGGCTTCCATCCTTCCCATAGTACTAGCACTGCCCTTCTAACATATATAGATATGGTCAATAAAGCTAATAATGGCAAACTGGTCTCTTCCTTATTTCTAGACTTCTCTAAAGCCTTTGACACAGTTTCCCACAGCAAACTTCTACTTCAAATATCCTCACTATGTCTCTAGAAGCCCACCATTCTGTGGTTCCAAACTTACCTGACCAATAGGTATCAGTCAGTAAAATGGCACTGCACACTCTCTCCTCACCTCCCAGTCACCACTGGTGTACCACAAGGCTCTATCGTTGGTCCCCCCTCTTTAACATTTTCACCAACACACTCTATACTTCCACACAACAGGCCCCCCTAATATAATATGCAGATGATTATTCTCACAACAAGGTACACCTCCAAAAAATTATTCAGAAAGCTTTAACAGCCACTGAAACATGGCTTCATAACTCACAACTCATGCTCAACCCAAAAAAGACTAAACTACAACTTTTATACCCCCAAATCCCTCTCTCATGAAACAAAATTTAAAACCCTCTTTTGATAATACAACCATTGAAGTCACCTTTCATAGCAATAGCAGGGGTGATAGTGGATGATGGTCTTACATTTGACCTGCATATACAAAATTGCATAAGAAAACCTCATAAAAACTATTGATGCTTTACAGAGACAAAATCTTTCTCACTGAAGCAACTAAAACTACCCTTGCCACTATTTATCTCCTCCAGACATGTTTTTATGCACTCTCATCCTTACTAACTTTCAGGCTTCACAAAAATTAAAACTTGAACAATGCTATAACAAAGTTCCTAAACTTGCAGCAACTACTGTATAGCACTAAAAAGCCTAAATTGTTTAGAACTGCTTCATCAACTAACACATACATAGCTTCTTACCACCTCTAAAATTATCCAGCATTCATCTGCCTGTCCAGCACTAAAAAAACATTCTACACAACTATGTTCCCAGTCGGTCATTGCAATCCAGTGAGCAAAAAACCCCTGTCTGTCTACAAACCTATCAGATCTGCTGGGCATTGCCTGTACCCGTACAAGGTTGCTAAGGCCTGGAACTCCTTACCTGTTTCCATCAAGTCAATACCCTCCCTTTCATCTTTCAAAAGCAGCCTGAAAAACTTCATAGCTAAAATCTGGGTTTCTTCTTGCTCAAAAGCAGAGTGAACTTCATCCCTAAATGTGAACAAGTGCATTTTCATCCCTCATACCCCCTTACTCTCCCTGCTTCACTTACTTCCTTACTGCTATCAAACTCCCTTCCCTGACCTTCTCTCTAAATGTACCATAAGCCTATTATTTTCCCTCACTTCATATTACAATTCCTGTTTGTATTACACTAACTTACCTTTAATTTCTCAGCAAACTGTCTAAAATTTATATGAATATTAAATGATTGTCATATACCTTGTTTTGATTTTTAACCAATGTTTTATATAATCACTAATTTGTTATAACTCTGAACTCCAGATGTTTTTGTTTTATTTTTGAATATTGTAAAATTATTGTTCATAAAATGTTTTGCAATAATTTGGAGCTTTTCTCCTTGGGCATCTGCTGAAAATGGACTTCTACCCAGTTGACGTTTCCGGTAATCAAATGTCAATAAATAAATGAAATTATGTACTTTTGGGGTTCATGGTTGGACTGTTTGAGTCTCAAAGCACAGTCTGCCTAGAGTAGTAACAGTCACAGACGTATTCAGATTAAGTAGCACATCTAAAGATGAGTGCATTTCAGACCATGTGCTCAGAGTTCAGAAGTGAAACATTACTAAAAAGTAAACAAATTTGCTAATGTGTTTTCTCCCTGTAACAGTATGTTGTCATGCTGATAGTTGGGGAGGTTTTCTCACTTGGCCTGCCTGTAATCTCACTCCATGATCATGCTTGCACTGATATCAGTGCACTTCATGTTGAAATGATATCTGTTGTACTTCCCCTTTAATTGTGACTGGCTGAGCTACACTCACTGCTGCCACTTGAACCTGTATCAACCCAGGAAAGCTGCCTTCCTCTTGAAATGAAGGACTCAGCATTTAAGCCATGTACTTTCCTGGTCATCTCCTTCAATGCCGAGGTGTGTTACTCAAATGTAGGTGTCATTAAGTTCAATCAGGAATGCAGATCTTTGTGTTATGAAGCTGGGTTGTTCCTGTGAATGTTTAAATCATTTTCCTTATTGCACAAATGTGAGTTAGGTTTAAATGTTGTATTGTAATACCCTGACGTCACTGCAATTTATCAAATAATGCTGAATGTTTTCATTTATTTGTATTTGGTTAACCTTATACATATAGTTCAGGCTGTCAGTTAAATATATGTTGTATATTTCTCCTGAAGCTCTCCATTTTTAATTTTTAGGTATATAACTGGGGCGGCCATGGTGGTGCAGTGGTTATCATTGTCACCTCACAGCAAGAGGTTTTCCATTTCGATCCTCAGCTGGGGTGCCTTCTGTGCGCAGTCTGCATGTCCTCCTTGCGGTTGCGTGGGTTTCCTCTGGGTGCTCCGGTTTCCTCCCAAAGACATGCTGTAGGTGGATTGGACACTCTAAATTGGCCATAGGTGTGAGTGCATGCATGTGTGTGCCATCTGTGGAAGGTTGGGCACCAGGCTGGCAACTCAGCACCATAAAACTCCACTGCCAATCATGAGCTGACAGGTGATCCGCTGTGGCGACCCCTAACCAGGAAAAGCTGAAAGAAGAAGATAACTGTAGACTATTTATGCTTATCACAGCACCTCTTTATTACAGTATCTGATTCATACATGTTTAATTTGTAGTCATTTACTATTTAGTGTAAGTTTGTGGATTTATTTTGTATGTATTTACTGTAGGTGATGAGTTATATTTTAGTGCTATGTGCATTTTCTTATCTTATTATTAGTAGTAGAATTATTATTATTATTATTATTATTATTATGATTATTATTATCACTGTTCTTGTTAATAGTAGAAGTTTTGTTCCCATGTCTGCAATGAAAATGTTGTGTCCACAGTCATTGATCTTAGTCATTAATGTTCTATTTAATTGGTTCTCTAAGCTGTTTATCAGCATAATGTTAGCTTAATAGCCTTTACAACTACTCCTCTTTCTACCACTTTCCCCCTCTGCCTATCCCCATCCTACTGTACCCTGCTATTTACCTGTTTATCAGCATAATGTTAGCTTAATAGTACAGGACAAGTAAAGTACTTGAATTTCACTTTATGTTACAGAATCTTAGCTTTGCAATCTCTTGTAATAGTTGCTAGAGAATGTATCATGTTATGTCCTGTTGTTTAACATTATTACTGTGTAGTTTGTTTTCTCTGCTGAGCTAATTCATGGTACTGAATCTGTGTTAACATTTTTGTGATGCTTTGAATGCCTAGCTAATGTACTCTATGCCTCACTACCTGTTTCTCTCTCTCTATATGTACCAGCCTGTGTGTTCCTACATGTCCTTGCTCCTGACCAACTGAAAGTGCCCTACTTGCTATCCAAGGAGCTTACCCTGAGCTAAGAACTTAATTACCAGCTCCCTGTGAGACCATCCCTGCTAAGGACAGTGAAAGTATGTGTTGCTTAAACTACTTGTAAATTTGTATCCAAAACACAACTTTACCATACTGTAAGTTTAGGCAAGTCCCCAGTCAGGTCAGCCAGCACCCAAGCTACCTCCCTCTTCCATTATTTCTGCAACCCAAACTCATACTTTTCTCTGGTTCCCATACCTCTCTCCCCCCATTTTTTGTTTTCCCCACTCTAGTCGTTATCCTCTGTGCTGTCTTACTTAATGTAATGTACGTGTCTTACCTGCTGGTGGCTCTTCAGGAATAGCTTCTTGCCCTATTTTCTGCACCCTTCTCCACCTTATCTCTGTATAATAGGCATTTTGAACTTTATCATACCCTTCTTCCTCTCTATCACCCCTTCTAAGTTCCCCAGCTTCTCATGTCTCATTGATTTCCCCATTTTCACTGTCCTAAGGCATCTCACATCACTGCCTACTCTTCTCACATCCTAATCTCCATTTCTTCCTAAGTCTCCTATTCCCTCAGCCAAACCTCTTACCTTCAGACTCACCTGCAGTCTCCTTACTGCACTGATTGTCTCTCCTGGCAAACTACTCCTTGCTCTCTTCCCGCTCCGTTCGCCCTGTGGGCTCACTCCACTCTCCTACCCTGCCCCCAATATCTCACCTGCCCCCAACACTCCTACCTTTACTCCTCCTACACCACACCTCCACAAAACTTCATCCATTCACATTAATCAATCAATTACCTAAATCCCACCTCCTATTTATCCTCTCTACAGAACTCTACAACATTCAACCCTATACCTACCAATTAGCCTCACCTCCAACTTTCTCCTCCCGCTAAAATGCACTTCTACACCTCCACCATATACATCACTAAATTTTCTCAACATCATATACAAACCAAGCTACCTTCTTCCTAAATATCATAGACTAGCTCCCATCAAATATACCCATACTCATTTCATACTCCAAACTGACAACTTTAGAAAACATATTTTCAATAAAAACACAACACACCTTTACCTCCTACTAGATGGTGATATACATCCTAACCCTGGCCCTTACCATACCCCCATCTCAGCACCATGTAAAACAAATATCTCTAGCTCCATAGCCCCTTCAAAGCCTGCTAACTCTCTCCTCATAGCACACCTTAATATTAGTAGCATTAACAACAAAATTCCTCATCTACATGCCCTCTTAGATATCCACCAATTCGATCTTTTATGCTTATCTGAAACTTGGCTAAAACCCATGGTTCTAGACAATGAAATAACTCCACCCGGGTATAACATCATTAGAAAAGACCGCACCACTAGAAAGGGAGGAGGGGTCGCAATCCTATATAAACACAAACTACAAGTCAGCACTATAGACCTTTCTCCACCTCAAAATAATAAAGCAGAAATACTAATCTCCAAACTTCAAATCAATACTTGTAAAGCGATAAATGTTATTTGTTTATACCTGCTCCCTGGTAATAACATTAACACCCTTGAAAATATCCTCAACTGGACTTCTTCTAATCTACCCCAAAAAACCATAATCCTAGGAGATTTTAACATAGACTGTCATAATGATCTCCCTACCAACCATATAAAATTATTCGGATTCTCACAATCTATCAACTTCCCCACCAGAATAAATAAACCCAACAATAAAGAAAGTACCCTGGACTGGATACTTACTAACAATCATCACCAAACTTATAAAGTAGGAATCCTTCCTGATGACATAAGCGATCACGCTCTCACATATATTATTAGACATAAAACTAACCTCACCTACCTAATACGGTCAGAGCTGTACATAACAAAAAGAAATTTAATCCAGAACTCTTTCAGACAGAGCTTTTTCAAATGAACTGGTCACCACTAAAATCTCTCCCACTGGACGAAGCAGTAGCGTATTTCAACACTACATTCTTAACCATCCTGAACCGCCATGCTCCAGAATGTTCTGTTAGATGTAAATCCAAACCAGCCCCCTGGCTCTCTAATGATACTAGGCAAAAAATCCTTTTAAGAAAAAAATCTTGGAGAAAATGGCGTTCCACTAAGAATGCATTAGATCACCAAACCTTTAGGCAACTTAGAAACAGTACAAAAAAAGCCATCATTCTAGACAAAAAAAACTTTTACCTTCAAGTACAGGAGACATATCAAAACAAACCTCAAAAGTTTTGGAACAGCATTAACAAACTTCTTCACCCAGGGCAATCTATCACTCCCAATCCACTAGGCTCTAACCCCAATAATCCTATTCACACTGCCAATGCCTTTAATTCCTTCTTCACCAATGCCATCCAAGCTCTTGCCAACCACCTATCTCCTGATACCTCTAATATTACTATTTCATCCCTAACTGCTCCCCCCTTATTTCAGTTACAACCTGTCTCCACCTCCACCATATCCTCCCTACTCACAAAACTTAAACCCAACACCCCTTCAGCTGACCAACTCCCTGCAGAATACCTTCAAAAAGGTGCAAAAGCCATTGCCTACCAGATATCTATTCTGATCAATAGAACCATAAGTGAAGGTAATATCCCATCAATCTGGAAAATCTCCCACATTATTCCATTACACAAAGGTGGCAACTCTTATGACTTCTCTAACTTCCGTCCAATAGCTCTACTATCTCCTCTGGCAAAAATCATGGAAAAGTGTATCCATAAGCAACTTCTTCAACACCTTCTACAAAATAACTTACTAGCTAACGGTCAACATGGTTTCAGGCCATACCACAGTACTACCACTGCCCTGCTATCATTCACTGATTGTATTAATAAAAACCGGAACAAAAGTATTCCTTCCTCTGCAGTATTCCTTGATTTATCCAAAGCTTTTGACATGGTTAATCACCAACTCCTCTTACATATAATGAAATCACTTTCCCTTGATTCCTTAGCCATCAGTTGGTTCAAATCTTACCTTGAAAACAGACAGCAGGCTGTACTTTGGCACAATAACCTTTCTAATCTCCTGCCCATCTCTCTCGGTGTCCCTTAGGGTTCTATATTAGGTCCTCTGCTTTTTTCCATTTATATAAATGATCTTCAGTTAGTAATTCCATGTACTACATGCATTCAATATGCAGATGATTCTACTATTATCTGTTCAGCTACTTCTCCAACTGAATTACATACCCTTACCCAGAAAGCATTTAATACTGTCGAACAATGGTTCACTGACCGTTGCCTCCTTCTAAATCCCAAAAAAGCTAAAATGCTCCTCTTCTCACCTACCCGTAAGTCCCCCCCATTTCATTTCACACTCACATCAAACAACGGTACACTTATTTCTCCCGACCCAACTACTAAACTACTAGGAATAACAATTGACAATAACCTCAATTTTGATACTCATATCAATAACACTATAAAAACAGTCAATAAAAAACTAGGTTCCCTCTATAGAGTCAAACCCTTTCTTACACCAACAGCCAGGGCTGCTTTAGCAAGAACTCACCTTATCTCTACTCTACTCTATGCCTCTCCCATTTATACAAGTCTTTCTAAAAGTAACCTCAGCAAACTAGCAGTATCCTATAATAATATTGCTCGATTTGCTACTGCCTCCGCTTTCAGGACTCATCACTGCCTTAACCTAAAACAACTTGGCTGGCTTGAGTTTCTACACCATTTACAATATCTCCAGCTTGCTATAGCCCATAAGATCCTCTCTCAACCCTCAAATACACCAATACTCTCAAGCCTTTTCATCCCCTACAACAATCCTAAAAACCTACGGTCATCCAACAAATTTCTGATTAACACCTGCAGATCTTATAACTTAGCAGGTGATATCCTGTTCTCTAACACTGTTGGAAAGTTATGGAATTCACTTCCTACTGACCTCACTTCTCTGTCATCTCTTACACTATTTAAAAAGAAACTAAAATCATATCTCAACATACACTGGTTATGTTCCTGCACTAACCCTGGCTAACATCCTACATCTCAACAACATTGTAAACTTACTGTCTTGCATTTTTACAGTATCCCTTACTGCCCTTGCTAAGCTCATTCGAAGTATTGTAGTTTAAAAAAAAAAAAAAAAAATAATAATTTTTGCTTACTTAAACTCCTACCACTTTCTAATTTAGTTTTTTGCATGTATCTTTACTGTTACTCCTTTGTATATCTTATACTATAGTTTTATATTTTATATTTTGTATTTTGCATTTTTGTATTTTTTCTATTCCATATGTCTTTGGAGCTTTTCTCCCCGGGCCTCTACTGAAAATGGACATGTATCCAGCTAGACTAGCCCGGTCAACAAATGTAAAATAAAATAAAATAAAATAAAATAAAAATAAAATAAATTGATAACTGATACCATAATGTAGGATGTGACTAACTAAATAAATAAATACGTAACTAAAATATACCAGTTCCAATATCTATAGGTACATATACACTGAGGGTATAAAGCAGTTAATGGTGAATGAGCATTGTGGGACATTGACGGTTTACAGTCATTTACAAATGTAGCACAACATAAAACATTTTGATTACAGCACTGAGGGGTTAGTATCATAAATTTGGGTAATGCAACAGGTTGAGTTAAAGTGCTAGTTTAAGAGTATTATGAGATGGTGTTAGGATACTCTGCTTGGTTGGAATAGAGCTGTGAAAGACTGGGAGATCAGGCAAGGAGTGAATTTTGAGTATGAGCAATAGGGAGTTCAAACAACTGCGGAAATGTAAGTGAAGTCTTCATATGAGGAGGTGGTCTGGATGTGAGGAGGTATGCCAGGCCCTGGATATGGGTGTGAGGAGGTATGCCAGGCCCTGGGTCTGGGTGTGAGTTGGTATGCCAGACCCTGGGTCTGGGTGTGAGTTGGTATGCCAAGCCCTGGGTCTTGGTGTGAGGAGGTATGCCAGCCTCTGGGTCTGGGTGTAAGGAGGTATGCCAGGCCCTGGATATGGGTGTGAGGAGGCATGCCAGGCCCTGTGTCTGGGTATGAGTTGGTATTCCAGGCTCTGGGTCTGGGTATGAGGAAGTATGTCAGGCCCTATTTATGTGTGTGAGGAGGAAGTATGCCAGGCTCTGGGTCTGGGTATGAGTTGGTATTCCAGGCTCTGGGTCTGGGTGTGAGGAGGTATGCCAGGCCCTGATTATGGGTCTGAGAAGGAGGTATGCCAGGCTCTGGGTATGGGTGTGAGTTGGTATGCCAGACCCTGGGTATGGCTGTGAAGAGGTATGCCAGGCCTTGGTTCTTGGTGTGAGGAGGTATGGCAGGCCGTGAGTCTGTGTATAAGAAGGTATGTCAGGCCCTGGGTCTGGATGTGAGGTTGTATGCCAGGCCCTGGGTCTGGGTGTGAGGAGGTATGTCATGCCCTGGATATGGCTGTGAGGAGGTATGCCAGGCCCTGGGTCTGGGTGTGAGGAGGTATGCCAGCCCCTGGGTCTGGCTGTGAGTTGATATTCCAGGCTCTGGGTGTGAGGAGGTATGCCAGGCACTGAATATGGGTGTAAGGAGGAGGTATGCCAGGCCCTGGGTCTGGGTGTGAGTTGGTATGCTAGGCCTTTGGTCTGGGTGTGAGGAGGTATGGCAGGCCATGGGTCTGTGTATAAGGTGGTATGTCAGGCCTTGGGCCTGGGTATGAGTTGGTATGCCAGGCCCTGGGTCTGGGTGTGAGGAGTTATGCCAAGCTCTGGGTCTGGGTGTGAGGAGGTATGCCAGGCCCTGGATATGGGTGTGAGGAGGCATGCCAGGCCCTGGGTCTGGGTATGAGTTGGTATTCCAGGCTCTGGATCTGGGTATGAGGAAGTATGCCAGGCCCTATTTATGTGTGTGAGGAGGAAGTATGCCAGGCTCTGGGTCTGGGTATGAGTTGGTATTCCAGACTCTGGGTCTGTGTGTGAGGAGGTATGCTAGGCCCTGATTATGGGTCTGAGAAGGAGGTATGCCAGGCTCTGGGTATGGGTGTGAGTTGGTATGCGAGACCCTGGGTATGGCTGTGAAGAGGTATGCCAGGCCTTGGTTTTTGGTGTGAGGAGGTATGGCAGGCCGTGAGTCTGTGTATAAGGAGGTATGTCAGGCCCTGGGTCTGGATGTGAGGTTGTATGCCAGGCCCTGGGTCTGGGTGTGAGGAGGTATGTCATGCCCTGGATATGGCTGTGAGGAGGTATGCCAGGCCCTGGGTCTGGGTGTGAGGAGGTATGCCAGCCCCTGGGTTTGGCTGTGAGTTGATATTCCAGTCTCTGGGTCTGGGTGTGAGGAGGTATGCCAGGCACTGAATATGGGTGTAAGGAGGAGGTATGCCAGGCCCTGGGTCTGGGTGTGAGTTGGTATGCTAGGCCTTTGGTCTGGGTGTGAGGAGGTATGGCAGGCCATGGGTCTGTGTATAAGGTGGTATGTCAGGCCCTGGGCCTGGGTATGAGTTGGTATGCCAGGCCCTGGGTCTGGGTGTGAGGAGTTATGCCAAGCTCTGGGTCTGGGTATGAGGAGGTATGCCAGGCCCTGGATATGGGTGTGAGGAGGCATGCCAGGCCCTGGGTCTGGGTATGAGTTGGTATTCCAGGCTCTGGGTCTGGGTGTGAGGAGGTATGCCAGGCCCTGATTATGGGTGTGAGGAGGAGGTATGCCAGGCTCTGGGTCTGGGTGTGAGTTGGTATGCCAGACCTTGGGTATGGGTGTGAAGAGGTATGCCAGGCCTTGGTTCTTGGTGTGAGGAGGTATGGCAGGCTGTGGGTCTGTGTATAAGGAGGTATGTCAGGCCCTGGGTCTGGATGAGAGGATGTATGCCAAGCCCTGGGTCTGGGTGTGAGGAGGTATGCCATGCCCTGGATATGGCTGTGAGGAGGTATGCCAGGCCCTGGGTCTGGGTGTGAGGTGGTATGCCAGACTCTGGGTCTGGGTGTGAGGAGGTATGCCAGGCCCTGGATATGGGTGTGAGGAGGTATGCCAGGCCCTGGGTCTTGATGTGAGGAGATATGGCAGGTCATGGGTCTGTGTATAAGGAGGTATGTCAGGCCCTGGATCTGGTTGTGAGGAGTTATGCCAGGCCCTGGGTCTGGGTGTGAGTGGGTATGCCATGCCCTTGGCCTGGGTGTGAGTTGGTATGCCAAGCCCTGGGTGTGGGTGTGAGGAGTTATGCCAAGCTCTGGGTCTGGGTGTACAGAGGTATGCCAGGCCCTGGATATGGGTGTGAGGAGGCATGCCAGGCCCTGGGTCTGGGTATGAGTTGGTATTCCAGGCTCTGGGTCTGGGTGTGAGGAGGTATGCCAGGCCCTGATTATGGGTGTGAGGAGGAGGTATGTCAGGCTCTGGGTCTGGGTGTGAGTTGGTATGCCAGACCCTGGGTATGGGTGTGAAGAGGTATGCCAGGCCTTGGTTCTTGGTGTGAGGAGGTATGGCAGGCCGTGAGTCTGTGTATAAGGAGGTATGTCAGGCCCTGGGTCTGGATGTGAGGTTGTATGCCAGGCCCTGGGTCTGGGTGTGAGGAGGTATGTCATGCCATGGATATGGCTGTGAGGAGGTATGCCAGGCCCTGGGTCTGGTTGTGAGTTGGTATTACAGGCTCTGGGTCTTGGTGTGAGGAGGTATGCCAGGCCCTGAATATGGGTGTGAAGAGGAGGTATGCCAGGCCCTGAGTCTGGGTGTGAGGAGGTATGACAGGTCATGGATCTGTGTATAAGGAGGTATGTCAGGCCCTGGGTCTGGGTGTGAGGAGGTATGCCAGGCCCTGGATCTGGGTTTGAGGAGGTATGCCAGGGTCTGTGTATGAGGAGGTATGCCAGGCCCTGGGTCTGGGTGTGAAGAGGTATGCCAAGCCCCTGGTTCTGGGTGTGAGGAGGTATGCCAGACTCTAGAAGTACTGAATGTTACAATGTCCAGGTCTATGGAAGAATTCCAAGCCCTGGGACTATGGAATGTAGCAAAGTTTGGGTTTGGGAACGAATACCAGGGTATGTAAGTATGGAATTTAACACTGCTCAGGTTCAGGGATGAATTCAAGGCCCTGGAGGTGTGGAATGCAACAATATTTGGCTTTAAGGAAGAATTCCGGGCCATAGATCTAGGGGATGTAACAATGTTTGGGTCTGGGGAGGAATTCCAGGCTCTATGTTTTGGACTGAAAAAGTATGCCAGACTCTGGCAGGTTCGGATCTGGTCATAAAGAAGTAGGTTGAATTTTCAGGTGGAACAATGGAAATTAATAAATTAGACAATGGCAACTAGGTTTAGGGGCAGCTATAGGTTCAAAATGTAAGAACAACCATGACCTGTAGAAGGATCGGGTTCTAGGATTACATGCTTTGTGTTTAGAACTCTTACCAAACCATAAAGAAGCTATTAATGTGATTTCTTAGTATAGGAATTACTGTTATCCATAAAACAGCAAGAGCTTCTTTAGATAACTGTGAACTATTTCCTTTCTTTATAAACAGTGAACATTTTATTATAAAGCTTCACTTGTCATTGGTGAAAAAAAAGTTCTGATTTGATCCTAACATGAGCATTATTTCCAATATAAAAGTTATTGGGTGCAAATGCAGATCGTACAATGCTCCATAGTTATAGTTTGAGTGATTTTGGTAACAAGAAATCCCACACAGTTTATACCTTACAGAAGAGCCACACAAATTGTTCTGCCTTTCTACACAGGCAAAACTCTGCATTCCAGTTATACAGTTTTAGCAAACTGCCTTTCAGTTCATTCTAATTATTTATTCCATTTGAAGAACAAACACAAAACCTGACATTATATTCACTAGAGCTGTTCTTACTAAGGTGTAATGTGCAACTAACACACGCATTTCTCTTTTCATACATCTCACAGTATGAAAGGATTTTCTTCTGACAATACAATATCAGACAGCGAAATTAATGTCCTTGAATGTTCCTTTGTCTTTATATGCAGTATTTCTATAAAGGACTTCATCTGATAATGCATTTAGAAAGTTTTTGCTCATGTGCATTCAGTATGTTCCTGATATTATTTGCTTAGACTGATAGATAATCAGTAAACCCCTGAAAAATAAATACTTCCTGCACAAAGTGAACTATATATCCTATAGGTTCATAGATCAATAGTTGGTTAACTGCCCTTGTGGGCCATATTAAACTTGGCCAGTTACCCCATGTGAGCCTCAAACCCACACTTTGTGTCATTAAGCATTATGCCAACCTCCCACCCTTCATTTGTCTGTTCAGTTTAAGGAAGACATGAAAAGACTTAATTACATAGGTCATGACCATGCATACGCCTACCTCTTATTACTTCTTATAGCCGTTAAGTTTCACCATGTGTAAGATCTGAGCAAAATTAATGACTGACCCATTCATGTATAATTTATTAGTCCTGCCACCAATTAAAGATTTAAATAGACAATCATGAGAGGCAGAATCAGATACCTGGACGAGTTTATCTAAAATACTGTAAAACTTGTGTCTAAATAAAAGGAGCTGCAGATGGTGTTTTTTCATATTCTGTGCTCTGTAAAAATTTGGCAAAAACCTTTGATTAGACCTGATTTCATTTGTTAATAAAAAGTTAAATTACTTCGATAAAAACCTTTGCATAGTGAATGTGATTAGCAAATGGTTAAACAGCACATGACTAAGGGCTCCAAGAAATGCTGCTCATTGGAGTTTGTAATGGGTCCAATACCGTTTAAATGACCATTTTCGAAGTTTAAAACTGCTCACTAAACAAGCTCGCTGACCATTACGGTGAAAGTACTGATAGCTACTGATAAATTCTAGAAGAACCACAATACTCCAGCTAGTTAATATAAGAGAAAATTAAAGATTAATATATAAGAGTAAGCTGTTATGGATTTTATTTGATAAAATTAGAAACATCAGAGTCATGTTATACCTGAAACATTATTAGGTAATCTTCATAAAGTGTGAAGAAAGATTAACTAATCAATTAATGTATTCTATTAAGTATCAGTTTGTGAGGCAAGGAGTATGTAAAGTCTGTCTGGCTAATAAAAATCCTTGTCACACTCTAACTGTCAGTTATGCATACATCTAAGTCAGAGGTAACAATTCAGGAATGTTACTGCCCCCCTCCCCCACACAGCAGTCTCTTATGACAACTAATTATTAGTGGCAACATGCACCATAACATCCATCCACCCTCCCACCTCAATGAATATGCTGCTCATCTCACATTTCACATCTCACATCACGTACTGTCTCTAACCTTTGAAATTGGCTTCACTTAAATATGGTCTCAACTAACTCCCTTGCCAAGACTATTCACTGATTCTGCAGTTAGGAAAACCATCTTCCCTTTCCTCACATTGGCTCTTAGCCCCTGTATTGGCTCTCACCTCCTTTATTTCCAGTCCCATGTCTGTAGTCCTCCTACAAATAACTTTTCACTCTACAGTTGCAACACTAGAGTCCTCATCCCTCTGTGTGCTGGCTGCCTCCCTTCCTGCATCTTACCCTTTGGGTATCACTCCTAGGCTCTTTCTACAAGACTTCTCCTCTCTTCTGCCTTTTTCACTCTCTGCCTCTACCATGTGGCTGAGCGCCCCTTCTTCTGGCTAAATGCTCATCCCTGCTCAACTCCCACCGTCTCTCCTTGTGCCTTGTGGTGTTAGGTCTACTTTTGCCTATGCGCTTCCTTCCTTTCTCCTCTCCTTGTGGTGGTGGATCTACATTGTTCTATCCATTCCACTCATTCTTTCCTCATAATGTTGGCTTCATCATTCCCTATTCCACTGTGGGTTGGCTTTGCCCATCCCTGCCCATTTCATTCTTTCCCTGCTCATAGTTTTGCTCCAAATCTCCCTGCCTACTTCTCTTCTTCTCTTTTTAGGATGTTAACTCCACCTTCCTGCCCACTTCCCTTCTTCTCTGTTAGAGATGTTAGCTCCACCTCTTCTTACCCAGTTCCCTTCTCTGTTTGAGATGTTAGCGCCACCTGTCCCCTATCACTTCCCTTCTCTGTGTGAGATGTTACCTCCACCTCTCCCTGCCCACTTCCCTTTTCTATTTGAGTTGTTAGCTCTGCCTCTCCCTGCCCACTTCTCCTTGTAGCCACTCATGCATGGCCACTTGTGGCTTTACCCTCACCAGCATCTTTTCAGTGAAGTGCTGTAAGTCCCCTCTGCACAATTTGTTTTGGGCATGCTTTTAGAAGTAAAGTAATTTTGCCATTTGTATTAATATTTTCAAACAAGCAATTATCTGGTTGTTTTGTTCATCTTCATTCTAGAGCTCAGCTAAACCATGCAATAATACATATCTCACCCTGTTTTCACAACAATGCTAGGCATTTTGTACAAATTGTTAATACTAATAAATGCTGTAATAATATCCTGCATCTCCATCATCTTAGCATTAGTGTTTATTCCTCCCACAGACCAAACACCAGAGAACTGGTCTCCCTCCAATACAAAGAAGGAACACACAGTAACCTCTGTTGAGTACAATCTAGGTGGAATAAACATTTACAAGATGAGTGCAACTTACTTAGGTTCATAGGTTCATAGGTTCATACTAGGCTATCTGCCCTAGGGCATTTATAAGCCTAGCCAGAGTGTGTGTGGCTTTCGCCACCCCTTGGAATGAGAATACTATGCCCATTTAGGGTTTAGTTTACTGTGCCTCTGTCTAGTAGTGACACAGAGATGACTCCCGGGGTAAACCTACGATCTCCCATCCACTCGTCAAGATTTCTCTTGAAGAGAGTCAGTGAGGGGCTCTGCCGAAAATGGACTGGGATTCTGTTCCAGAGTGTAGGGAGCCTCTGGGTTATGAATCTGTCCCTCCAGCACGTCCTATTTATTTCTGTGTTTAGGTTCAAATCTCTCGTTCTCGTGGCTGTGGTGGATTTGGATATTCTGAGGTGGAGCATGTCCATTAATTCCGGATTGGACATGGCCTTGTACGTCAGGCATAGATCGCCTCTGAGTAGGCGGTATGCGACTGAATAGAGCTGGAGTTTCTTCAGCCGGGCAGCATATGACATATGTTTGAGACCCTTGATCCTCTTGGTGAGGTACTTTTGGGGTCTTTCTAATTGCTGCAGGTGTTGGGTAAGGTACATCCCAAATGGGGCATTGTACTCAATTATGGGCCTGATAAGGGAAGAGTATAGGGGCACAATGACCTCTCTTGATCTAGATGTGAATCCTTTCATGATAAGGTGGGTAATATAGAAGGTCTTTCTAACCACCTTGGCAATGTGAGTGTCAAATGAGAGGTTACTGTCAACTTGGGTCCCTAGGTCCCTGATTAATTCTTCCGTACTTAATGGATTACCACCTATGTGGTAATTTGTGGGTACTTTGTTTTTCCCAAAGGGTATGACTATACATTTTTTGGCGTTCAGTTTAAGGCCATGGCTCTGGCACCAGTTTTCCATTTCTATGAGGCCTTTCTGAAGGATACTTGTGTCCGCTGGAGTATCAATTATGGCGCCCAGTTTGCAGTCATCTGCGAACTTTGTCAGCCACAATCCTCCTATATTTTCTTGCACCTCGGAAAAATAAATGCCGAACAAGAGGGGTCCCAGGACCGAGCCCTGTGGGACACCGCTTGTGACTGGCTTAGAGTCTGACATGGCTCCAGCAATTCTGACCTTGTGAGTTCTGTCCTTGAGCCAGTTTGCAACCCATCTTATGACATATGGGTTTACATTTAAGCTGGTGAGCTTGTCTATGATGCCCGAGTGCGGTATTGTGTCGAAGGCTTTTGCAAGATCAAGGTAAGCTGTGTGAACTGCCTTACCCTCATCAATGGCCTTAGTGGCTGTTTCAAAAAAGTCGACCAGGTTCAGAAGGCAGGATCTGTCCTTGACAAAGCCAAATTGGGTAGGATACAGTGTCTGTAGGTCCCCAATGTCTTTGTTTATGAGTTCCCTAATGATCCTCTCCATAGCTTTGCAGACCAGGCTCATCAAGCTTATGGGGCGGTAATTTCCAGGGTCCGTAGAAGCACCTCCTTTGTGGAGTGGGACCACTGTTGCTGTACACCATTCTTTGGGTACATATCCTGTAGTAAGGCTGAGATTAAACAGCAGCCTTATGTGTGGGTTTAGTTCCTCTTGGAGTTCATGTAGCACGCAACCCGGGACACCGTCTGGTCCCATTGATGCTGTGTTTTTAGCTTTGGAGAGGGCGGCTCTCACCTGGGCATCTGAGATGTCAGGGAGGCTACACTCTGCTGGGATATATATTTCTCCTTTTGGGGGGGGGGGGGGGAATTTGCACTGAACCTGTCTGCCAGTATGTTGGCAATGTCTGTGGGTTCAGTGTATTTTTTGTCATTTTGGACTAACTCTGAGCATATCTGGGAGTTTCCACCCAGGTTTCTAACATAACTAAAGAAGGCCTTGTGATTGTCTTTAGTGTCTTTTGCGATTTTTCTCTCAAAGTTGGCCTTGGATGATTTTATGAGTGATCGTAGTTTTTTGCTACTACTGATCAGAGATGCCTTCCCTTTTGGGGATTTTGCTCTGTCATGTAGTAGCTTCCTCCTCCCGTTGTAAAGCTTGTTAATGGCTGGGGTCCACCAGACAGGACGCCTGCCTTTGGGGGAATGGGTCTTGGTTTTATTTGGGATTGCATGATCCATGCATTCTTGAAGGTGTCCGTAGAAAGCATTTATAAAGGATTCAGCGGTGTGGGCTGTGGTTTCCACTGGCCCAGGGGCCTTGAAGGAGACCACTTCAGTCTTAAGAAGTGTGAAGTCAGCTTTTGAGAAATTCTTCACTGTGGTCTTTTGTGCTGGGGGTGGGGGCGGGATGTGGATTTCCAGTGAGATTAATTTATGGTCTGATCTCACCAATGATGGGTATACATCCGGTGTGGAGCACTGTGTCCCCATGTTTGTGATGATCAGGTCTAGTATATTATCTCCTCTTGTGGGAGTGGTGACTAGTTGTTCCATCGCATTTGAGTTTATGAATTCTAGGAACCTTTGGGCTAGGGTGTTGGGGCTTGAGTAATGCTCCCAGTTTATGTTTGGGTAGTTGAAGTCTCCCAATATGATGGTATTTGGAGAGACATTCATACTCTCCAGTGTCTTCAGGAAGGCTGAGTGGGGTTCCTGAGTTTGAGAGGGTGGTCTGTAGCATGCTACAAACTGTAGGGTAGTTTTGCCTACGGTTAGTTGCACCTGGATGGTCTCCGATGCTTCGTGCGTTGTCACTAACCTGGAGGTGTGGGTATCTTTGATGAATATGGATACTGCCCCTCCTTTTGTGGTTCAGTCCAAGTTTTGAGGCCGAAAAGCATGATATGAGGTATAACCTGGTAGTACTGGGGTGCTCTCAGGAGCCTTGAACCAGGTTTCAGTCACTGCACAGACATCGATGTTCTCCATACTGAGGAGGGCTTTGAGAGCGTGCATCTTGAGGTTTAGACTTCTGGCGTTGAGCAGCATTACCCTTAGTTTTTTCCACTTGTGTTTTCTAGGGAGGTGGGTTTGTCTTTTGAGCCTTGCCTAAAAAAGGCACTATGGGGGTAGCAAGAGCCTTGGCTAATATCCGGAAGCCCAGGGGTGACAGGTGCAAGCCGTCCCTTGCGAAGCAGTGTGGCTTGTCAAGCATGTCATCCCAAGCAGACAGACATTGGATCCCCTTAGAATGACACCAGTAATTGAGCCAATTGTTAAAGCTGATTATTTTGTCTTTGTACTGTGGCATCATTCTTGGTGAGGGTAAGATGCTCCTCAGGGTCAGGGTCATACCGGCCTGGGCTACAAAATCAGAGAGCTCCTCTATGTCTCTTTTCATGTAGTCCAGGGAGGTACGTCTCAGGTCATTCACACCGGCATGGACAATGACAGAGTCATACTTGTACTTGCTTTGGAGTGACCTGAGTGCTTGTGTTATGTGGCAGATTCTAGCGCCCGACAGGCAGCTTACTGTAACCTTTTCCTTGTTCAGTCTGGTGAGCGGGACATCAGTGTGTCTGACTATGGAGTTACCTATTACAAGTGTATCAGGCATGTTGTTTGGCCTTAAGGGCTGTGACTGTTTGGCACACTGACTTTGTGAACTATGTGTTGCATGTGCTATGTTTTGAGGTAGTGGTTGCTTGGATGTCTGCTTTGGAGGCCTCTGTTGTTTTGGTAGATTTTTAATTAGAGCCTCCGAGTATGTTTTTGTGTGTTTATGTGTTTGGTTTGTAGTTGTGATAGGTCTATGTGAGACTGGGTTTGTGGTGCGTGTGGTTACCTTCTCCTCCTGACTGGTTTTGCCAGTACTGAGTCGAGGGAGCTCAGCCTCCAGTTTGGCTATATAGTTGCATCTCTCACATATATTTGTATTTGTTGGGAGGAGGAGAGGGTTGTCTGTGTACATGAGGCAGTTGTAACATTGCCTCAAGATTCCCAGATTCACCAGCTGAACTGGAGAGGACGCCAGTAATTGACCCTTTGCCATGCTAGAATAGTGTAAGGGATTGCTGTGTAACTGAGTCAGAAAGGACCTATAGGGAAATGGGTACTCAAGGGGATTGTAGGTGGATGTAGTGCTTTCTTTTTGTTTAAGAGTGCTTTACCTGTGTAAAAATGCTTTAGGAGCAAGTGCTGGGCTTTTCAGATAGAGAATAGACTGTTTAGATTGAAAGTAGAGCAGTTCTAAGGGGAAAACTGAAGAGCAGACTTAGCGGAGCTAGAAATAGTTTAAACTTAATTAACCGGTGCTGCCCGATGCTGCGCTATGCGCAACTTCACGCAAAATCGCGCAAAAGTGTGCAAAAGCGCGCTAAAGCGGGCTTTATAGCAGGGGGTTAGAAAGAGCTAGGAAATGGCCCCAAAAGGCCAATAAACTACAAGTTGCTGGGCTGGAACCACTCCTTTATGGACAAATAGGCTGCTCAGTGCTCCCCACTCCCACTGGTGAACAAAGAAACTTCCTCCTATCCAAATAAGGATATGGACAACACAGGAACTATGACACAGCCCAGAGATCAGCAAAATCTGAAGACTGGACTATTCTAGTTCAGTAAAGCTGGGAAAACAAGGATTTTTTTTGTTTTTTTCACAAACAGATAAAAAATAGATACAGTAACAAACAGTAAATGCTTTAAATCGGCTAGTGCACTTGAGTGTGTAGCCTACCAGTTAATTTAAGCAAAAAACAAATGTTTAAAGTGCAAAACAGTTTAGAAACAAACAGAAATACAGTGAATCAACTCGCAGAGCTAGTTTAGTAATAAAAATTCGCTTTTTAGGCAAAATACAGCAGTCGAAAATAGAAAGCCAGAAAAAATACTTATAAATCAATGGAAAGTCACTCTTCCACTCTCTGCTGCTTGTAGAACTCTGCAGGACACCACGAGGAGCTGTGCTGAGTCATATACAAGCGCAAAAGCGCTAAAGCAGGCTTTATAGCAGAAGATAAGAAAGAGCTAGGAAATGGCCCAAAACGGCCAATAAACTACAAGTTGCTGGGCTGGAACCACTCCTTTAGGGACAAATAGGCTGCTCAGTGCTCCCCACTCGCACTGGTGAACAAAGAAGCTTCCTCCTATCCAAATAAGGATATGGACAACACAGGAACTATGACACAGCCCAGAGATCAGCAAAATCTGAAGACTGGACTATTCAAGTTCAGTAAAGGCGGGAAAACAAGGATTTTTTTTTGTTTTTTTTGTTTTTTTCACAAACAGATAAAAAATAGATACAGTAACAAATAGTAAATGCTTTAAATTGGCTAGCGCACTTGAGTGTGTAGCCTACCAGTTAATTTAACCAAAACCAAACTTTTAAAGTGCAAAACAGTTTAGAAACAAACAAAAATACAGTGAATCAACTTGCAGAGCTAGTTTAGTAATAAAAATTCGCTTTTTAGGCAAAATACAGCAGTCAAAAATAGAAAGCCAGAAAAAAATACTTATAAATCAATGGAAAGTCACTCTTCCACTCTCTGCTGCTTGTAGAACTCTGCAGGACACCACGAGGAGCTGTGCTGAGTCGTATACAAGCTCAAAAGCGCACTAAAGCGGGCTTTATAGCAGGGGGTTAGAAAGAGCTAGGAAATGGCCCAAAACGGCCAATAAACTGCAAGTTGCTGGGCTGGAACCACTCCTTTAGGGACAAATAGGCTGCTCAGTGCTCCCCACTCCCACTGGTGAACAAAGAAGCTTCCTCCTATCCAAATAAGGATATGGACAACACAGGAACTATGACACAGCCCAGAGATCAGCAAAATCTGAAGACTGGACTATTCTAGTTCAGTAAAGGCGGGAAAACAAGGATATATTTTTTTTTTTTTGTTTTTTCACAAACAGATAAAAAATAGATTCAGTAACAAACAGTAAATGCTTTAAATCGGCTAGCGCACTTGAGTGTGTAGCCTACCAGTTAATTTAAGCAATGAACAAACTTTTAAAGTGCAAAACAGTTTGGAAACAAACAGAAATACAGTGAATCAACTTGCAGAGCTAGTTTAGTAATAAAAATTTGCTTTTTAGGCAAAATACAGCAGTCGAAAATAGAAAGCCAGAAAACAATACTTATAAATCAATGGAAAGTCACTCTTCCACTCTCTGCTGCTTGTAGAACTCTGCAGGACACCATGAGGAGCTGTGCTGAGTCGTATCTTTGCTTCATGCTGATCTTCCATTTTTGTGCACAAATTCACCTGTGCTACATTCTGAATATTGTGCTACATTCTGAATATTGTGCTACATTCTGAATATTGTAGCCTTCGCTACATTAGGAATTGTTCTGTTAGGATATTCAGATGCTTGCCTGACAGGCATGTTATATTTTACTGTTAGTATTATTGTGGATAAAATCTCTCTTTCATTACATCCTATAACTTAATCTTTTCCTACCTGGTCTTGTAGCTTGAATATCTGTTTTCTGTTTAGTCTTTCCTGATAATTTTCCTTCCACAAGAGGTCTACCCATGAATTACTGATTAAAACACGTCTTTGTGTTATCATTTTTGTACCTCAAGTTACTTACTCCACGGTAGTGACAGCATGGTCTGCTGTGATGTACGTACTCACTGCATTATGTAGAATGCTGCTGTCTGCAGTTCAACTATCTACTGATACAGCTGAATAAATTGTCTCCGGAGAAAACCCCAAACTATTAAGCAGTGTCTTCACTGGTTATCTGACCTTATCATTTTTTCCTTTCTCTCTACACCCACTTTTGGTACCCCACCCCCCAACCCACCCACTGTATCCCTGCTGCTTATAGCATTATGCAGCTTCCCACTGTAGAACGGACATGGTGCTCACATGAGATAAAGCCAGTTTACAGCTGTATGCCCTTCTGACTGATGCAGCCTTCTGCTGTCTTACATGGTGTAAGGGATAAGGTAGATATTCAGCCTTGCTACTCCTGTTAGATAAAGCAACTGTACTAATTGCAGGCTTAGATATTTCTAGGCCTTACAAAGCAGGAGGTCAAATTACACAATCAGCTTGTTTTGGCATGCTGCCTAGACCGCTGTGTTCTGCATTAAAATCCTCACCCCCCCCCCCCAACTATTAGTGCAACTTCGTCTTACAGGACAGCCAGCACAGAATTGGTTTACCTCTGATACAAACAAGGGGCATACTTGAAACTCTCTAAATACATTGTGGTGGGAATTTCTCCTTTTAAAAATAGTACTTATTCACCTTCCTGAAAATACTTCACTAATTATGGTGGCAATGCACGTGCATAATGCTTCACTAATTGTGGTGGCAGTGCACGTGCACAGTGCTTTACTAATTGTGGTAGCAATGCATGCACACAATGCTTCACTAATTGAGGCAAATCATATGCACAATGCTTCACTAATTGTGGTGACAATGCATGTGCACAAACTGATTGCTTGCACTGGCTCTGACTAGTTGCCTGTGTCCTTCTTCTCCTGCCTCTCTTCCCCAGTCACTCTGGATTTGCCACATTTATTCTGCTCTGTCCATGCCCATATTTTCCACTCACTTAAAAACATGAGAAATTACCTCTCTGCTGCCCTACATCGACACTGACCTGCTTCCCAGATCTCTTTTATTTCACAATAAAGATCCCCATTATTCTATCATACTTCATTCTCAATTTAATTTAAAATTCCTCAACCTCTCATCTCCTGTCGTCAATGTGCCCCCTACAGTCTGCACAGATTTAAATTTCATTACACATTCCCTTACTGCTTGCACACATAGTTTAATGTCATGACCCCTCAACTCTAGCCACACAAATATCTCCCTTTACATTTCTCTTCTCTTGCGTTCTCTCTCACATCTCCTATCTACACTTTATAGTATTCTATCATATTCATACTCCCATCTTTACTCACTAGAGTCACTCCTCCATAAAGTCCACAGCAAGCATATTCTCCCTTCCCCATTGCCATCACCTTAGTTAAAGCTCTAATCAGCTTTCTAGCTTCTACCTTCATTCTGCCCACATTATCCTGCATCTACCGCTTACACTCTTGCCCACAAAATAACATCTCCAACTCCCATTCACTATATCTTTATAAGCTTTCCTTCCATCTTCCTCAGTAATGTTCTTCATCACCGCCACCTCTAATCAAACATTGGACCACAATCCATTAATAACTACACATACAACACCTTTCTAAACTCACACTAATAAATGAAGGTAACTAACCAACCATGTTAGATCAACATCATATACTCATCCACACCCACAACTCAGGCATTCTTGCAATCATACAATCCTGGCTAAAAACATAGTCCCCCCACATAAGTTATCCCTCCCCAGGCTACAAATATGTGCTCAGTGGTAGACCTGGATTCAGGGCTGGAATGGGACCATTACTATTAAGAAAAATAAAGCTAAACATTTCCATATATTTACAGTTTTCATCCCAAGGTGACAGCAGCCCAAACTGGCTTGCATAAATATACTTAATAAATATTGAAAAAGATATATTTAGAGTAGCATTCCTGTCACCCCTCATTCTCATTCTAACTTCTTATCACTTTTATTTGAAAAACGTAATAACCTTAATCATAGCAACAGTATGAAAGTTCCTGGAGAGTTGAACATAAACGTGCCCCTAACCAGTCCAACAAGGTGTGGATCATCTTTACTTCACATCAACGCATTCAATTAGTGAATGATTTCACCAGACCTTACCTTTCCTTTGGCGACTGCTTCCATCTTCATTTTGCCTAAACTGTCTTCCCAGATCCAATTTCTTTTTTTAGAATCCTATCTCCCTTCATCATTCTTCTCTTTGCTATAACCTTTCAAATGCACCCCCCCCAGCTTCTACCTTGACTCTCAGTAATAACCAACAGACGAAATACTCAGAAAAACACTGACGCCCTTTTCCAAAAACTATCATCTGTGTCAGTCACAATCACCTAAACATTAACTGACCTTCTTCGGAGGCTACAAGCCAAGTATTTCACTACATATATTAAACTATTACAGCCTAGTCTGAACCAATGACTTGCTAAATAGCTCAAATCCCCTACAAGCTTAGGTACAAAGCATGGCTCATACATGGGGAAATGACGCATTTTTAGTTAACATAGACCAGTTTATCATACTAAATTTCCCAAAAAGCCACAAGGAGGTACAAATCCAAATATATGCAGCATTCACAAATGATTCTCCTTAATAACTCTACAGAGTTCTGTATTGTCATGAACAAAATAAAAGGGATTAAAGCAACAACTGACAACCAAATCCTAATGACATTTCCATCCTTTCTGACCCCTCACAATTTCCTAAAACAATTCTCTCTCTATCCCTGTCTCTACCCGCCAAACATTACAATCCCCAGTGCCTAACCCACACTCGCCCCAGTATCCTGGAACCATTTTCCACATCCATCATAGCTAGAACCCCAGACTCGCCTCATTTCTTCTTGAAAGCATTAAAAAACAAGGGCATATCTACTGTCCTAGATAACATACCTTTGGATGCCTCAGTAGTCTGGTTTATCTCATAATGCCAAGAAGATATCATCTGCCCAATCAAATTGCTATACAGTGACCGTCTCTGCAAAGGAATCATTTACACAAGGTAGTGATGAACCAGAAGAGCTAGTTAAACCACTGCAGAAGTCCCCCAGGCTCACCTTTCCAGCAACTTTAGACATGCCTTCGTCCTACTCACTGTAGAAAATAGCTTAGAAAAACTAAGAAACACACTTTATATGGATAAAGGACTTTTCACTGTAGAGAATATCTTAGAAAAATTAAGAAACACTATTGTTATAGATGAAGGACTGCTCACTGGCTCCCTCTTCATTGATCTAAATACTGTGCTGGACAGGGGCATTGGGTGCTGATTTGTCTATGCATGGGCTAAACTCTTAGCTGTTCTTATAAGGGCCTCAGGGAAAATAGCCTAGTAACTTCCTATGATCCTATAAACAAAGCATTTGATCTTGTGAACCACCCCAGATAGAGAAAGAGAGAGATACAGACATGCATACATATATCTATATCTACATGTATATCTATATCTGTATCTATATCTATATCTATATCAATATCTATATCTATAGCTATATCTATATCTATATCTATATCTATATCTATATCAATATCTATATCCATATCTATATCTATATCTATATCTATATCTATATCTATATCAATATCTATATCCATATCTATATCTATATCAATATCTATATCTATATCCATATCTATATCTACATGTATATCTATATCTGTATCTATATCTATATCTATATCAATACCTATATCTATATCTATATCTATATCTATATCTATATCTATATCTATATCTATATCAATATCTATATCCATATCTATATCTATATCAATATCTATATCTATATCCATATCTATATCTACATGTATATCTATATCTGTATCTATATCTATATATATATCAATATCTATATCTATATCTATATCTATATCTATATCAATATCTATATCCATATCTATATCTATATCTATATCTATATCTACATCTACATCTATATCTGTCTCTGTAATATGGCCCTGGGAAAGAAAAAAAAAATTAATATGGGTCAACATTTATGCAAAGGAGAAAGCAAAACTAATCAATACAAAAAGAGCAGCACCAAAGATATTTGAAGAGAAATACAGGCAAAGACATCTGGATATGGAAAATGTTACAGTATAAAAAAATAAAACAAAGAGGAAAAGTAGAAACGAGGATTAGTAATGGAGAAGTTAAATAGAAACTGAGGTTATGGATTACTTGCAAAGTGAAGGATTTTGTATAGAAAATATAACTTTGATAACATCACAGCAGGATAGAGCAATGGGTCACCAAATTAAGAAGAAACCAGTGAAGCAGGAAAAACTTGATCAGTTACTATATGAAGATGCTTTGCAGACTTCCATAAGAAACCAGTATACAAGTTCAGTGGAGGTGAAAAGCAAGGGTCGGAACAGGAAACTGTGGCAATTCTAATGCAGTCAATGCTGTGGAGAAGTTGGAACTGAAGAGAATGTGTCACAGGAAGATGCACTGGAACTTTCTATAGAATGCCCACAAGAAATGGAGAACAAAGAATGTGCCTCAGTTTAGAGGAAAATGATCGAAGAGAAGAGTTGCTCAGTTTAGTAGAGATGGACAGACATATTAAGATCAATAAAAGAAATAGGCTACAGAAAGCCAATAAAACCCCAAACGTTAGTAGTCTGATAAAACAAATGAACACAGTAATTAGGACTCTTCATAGAGATTCATGAGATACAACAGAAGTAAATAGGATACATTACTGTGCAGCTAAATTAATAACTGATAAAGTCTTATCACAAAAACACTAGGCAGTAAGGGACAGCAAGGGGAGAAATTAAATGTCATCATGGAAGTATCAAATAGAGGAAACTATAAAGCAATTAAGGCAAGAAATGTCACTGTTAGAAAAGTTATAGAAGAGGGAACAGATCAACAGAAATACTCAAAAAGATAGATGTGATAAAAGTGATATGCAGTATCAGAAGAAATCAGGATCTATCATGCACTATCACAAATAATAAACTAAAAATATCAGCACAGGCAGAAAAACCTAGACGATATGCAGATAAACATAAGGGAAAAGTACAAAATAAGCAATTTATTGATGACACCAAAAAAGTTTTATAGAGAATTGGGAAAAAAAGCAAAATGAATTGAAACACCACCAAAAAAAGAAGAAATATCTATGAAGATCCTGTATGTCATAACAAAGATGCTAAATAAATCAAAGAAGTAAAAGAAAGAATAAGAAGTTCAAATGCACACAATATGAAATGGGATGAAATAATGGCCAGACAGATTGAAAAAAAAGTTAAGAAAAGCCCCTAATTGGAAAACCCCAGGCCCAGATGCAGTACCTAAGTTCTGGCTAAAAATATTGACATCTTTACATGAAAAGTTAGTCATGAGTAAGAACTATTTATTTGTGCACCCCGAACAGATACCAACCTGGTTAAAAACAGGAAAAACAATACTCTTCCTTAACAGCGAACCCGTAAGCTATCCTAAAAACTATAGACCAACAACATGCCTTCTGACGATGTATAAAATATATACTGGAATTGATGCCTTCAGAGGTTATAGTCATTTAGAGGAAGACTCAATCATGACAACAGAATAAAAAGGTAACAAAAGAAAGTCATATGGAAGGAGAAGAATCCAAGTATGGCATGGATAGACTACAAAAAAGGAATTTGATAGTATCTCACAATCATGGATAAAATAGTGCTTAAAAATGTATAAGATACACCCTACATTGATCTATTACATTACAGTGACCATAAAACAGTTAAGCCATGATAAAGGACAACTTATTATTCCAGGATGACTATTTGTTACCACTGCTCTTTTGTTTTGCCCTTAAGCTGCGTACTTAACAGATTAGGTCATGGCTACAATTTGTCTCCCAGAAAACAACAAAGTATAAAGACTTCTCATCTTCTTCTTGTGGATGATTTAAAACTGTATAGTTCATCAGATGAGGCACTGAAAGCACAACTGCAAGTGGTCAAAACTTTTTCAGATGATATAAGAATGTCAGTTGGTCTTGACAATTGTGCAAAAGCAACCTTTAAAGCAGGAAAGTTGCAGCAAAAAGAAAGCTTCAGTCTGGGACAGGAATGTGATATAAAGGAACTTGAGCAAGCAGGAGCATATAAATATTTGGGATTTGATGAAGGATTAACAATAAAACATGAAAAAATGTGAATAAAACTTATTAAATAATATTTTAGAAGACTAAAATTAATACAGAAAATAGTGTTGATCTAGGAACAAAGTTCAAGCTATAAACCAATTTGCTCCTGTTCTAACTTACAGTTTTGGAGTGACTGACTGGTCCCAAAAGGTGTTATATAGATTAGATAGGAAAACAAGAAGGATGCTTCATGCTCATCAAATGATTTATAAAAATCAGTGCATACCAAGACTATATATTTCCTGTTATGAAGGAGGTATGGGCCTCCTTGTAACTGATTACACGTATAGATCTGCAATCATAAGACTGCATATATAGTTTCATAGTTTCATAGTTTAGTACTAGGCTATCTGCCCTGGGGCATTTGCAAGCCTAGCCCTAGAGATGTGGCTTTCGCCACCCCATGTAGTGGTACTAAGGTGTATAGAATAAATTTAGAATACTGTGCCTTTGTCTAGTAGTGACACATTGAAGACCCCCTTACTTATTAAAATTAGTTTACTGTGCCTCTGTCAAGTAGCGACACAGGGGTGACCCCCGGGGTAAACCTACGATCTCCCATCCACTCGTCAAGATTTCTCTTGAAGAGAGTTAGTGAGGGGCTCTGCCTAACATGGACTGGGATTTTGTTCCAGAGTATGGGAAGCCTCTGAGTTATGAATTTGTCCCTCCAGCATGTTCTGTTCATGTTTGTACTGAGGTTTAAATCTTTGGCTCTCGTGGTTCTTATGGATTTGGATTTTTTGAGGTGGAGCATGCCCATCAATTCCTGGTTGGACATGGCCTTGTACGTCAGGCACAGATCACCTCTGAGCAGGCAGTATGCTACTGAATAGAGCTGGAGTTTCTTTAGCCTGGCAGCATATGACATATGTTGGAGACCCTTGATCCTCTTGGCGAGGTACTTCTGGGGTCTCTCCAGCTGTTGTAAGTGCCAGGTGAGCTACATACCAAATGGGGCATTGTACTCAATCATGGGCCTGATAAGGGAGGAGTACAGGGGCACGATGACCTCCTTTGATCTGGATGTGAACCCCTTCATGATAAGGTGGGCAAGGTAGAAAGTCTTTCTAACCACTTTGGCAACGTGGGTGTCAAATGAGAGGTCACTATCAACTTGAGTCCCCGGGTCTCTGATTACTTTTTCAGTACTCAGTGGGTTACTGTCTATGTGATAATTTGTGGGTACTTTGTTTTTCCCAAAGGGGATGACTATACATTTCTTGGCATTCAGTTTAAGGCCATGATTCCGGCACCAGTTGTCCGTTTCGGTGAGGCCTTTCTGTAGGATGCATGTGTCAGCTGGTGTATCGACTATGGCACCTAGTTTGCAGTCATCTGTGAACTTTGTCAGCCACAACCCTCCCATGTTTGCTTTCACATCTGAGAAGTAAATGCCGAACAAGAGGGGTCCCAGGACAGAGCCCTGTGGGACACCACTTGTGACTGGCTTTGAGTCTGACATGGCTCCTGCAATCTTGACTTTATGGGTTCTGTTCTTTAGCCAGTTTGCAACCCATCTTGTGACATATGGATTTACATTTAAGCTGTTTAGCTTATCTATGATCCCCGAGTGGGGTATTGTGTCGAAGGCTTTAGCCAAGTCCAGGTAGGCTGTATGGACTGCCTTGCCCTCATCAATGGCTCTAGTGACTGTTTCAAAAAAGTCAACCAGGTTCAAAAGGCAGGATCTGCCCTTTACAAAGATGAACTGGGTGGGATCAAGTGTCTGTAGGTCCCCAATGTCGTTGTTTATGAGTTCCATAATAATTCTTTCCATAGCTTTGCAAACCAGGCTGGTCAAGCTTATGGGGCGGTAGTTCCCAGGGTCTGTAGTGGAGCCTCCCTTGTGGAGTGGGACCACTGTTGCTGTACGCCAGTGTTTAGGTACATATCCTGTAGTAAGGCTAAGGTTAAATAACATTTTTATATGCGGGTTTAGCTCCTCTTGGAGTTCACGTATCACGCAGCTGGGGATACCATCAGGTCCCATAGATGCTGTGTTTTTTGCTTTGCTGAGGGCGGGTCTCACCTGGACATCAGAGATGACAGGGAGGTTACATTCAGCTGGGATGAGTATTTCTTCTTTTGGGGATGAGGGAGGGGAGAAATTTGCAATGAACCTGTCTGCCAGAATGTTGGCAATATCTGTGGGTTCGGTAAAGTTTTTGTCGTTGTGTACTAACTCTGAGCATATCTGAGGGTTTCCGCCCAGGTTTCTAACATAACTGAAGAATGCCTTGTGGTTATCTTTAGTGTCCTTGGCGATTTTTCTCTCAAAGTTGGCCTTGGGTGTTTTTATGAGAGAACGTAGCTTTCTACTAGTGCTGATCAGAGATGCCTTCCCTTTATGGGATTTTGATCTATCTTGCAGTAGCTTCCTTCTTTTGTTATACAATTTGTTTATGGCTGGGGTCCACCAGACAGGATGCTTTCCTTTGGTGGAGAGGGTCTTGGTTTTATCTGGGATTGCACGATCCATGCATTCTTGGAGATGTCCGTAGAAAGCATTTGTGTAGGATTCAGCATTGTGGGATGTGGTTTCCATTGGCCCTGTTCGCTTAAATGATACCATCTCAGTCTTGAGAAGTGTAAAGTCGGCTTTTGAGAAGTTTCTCACTGTAGTCTTTTGTGCTGGGGGTGGAGGTGGTAAATGTATATCCAGGGTGATTAGTTTGTGGTCAGATCTCACCAGTGAGGGGAATACTTCCGGTGTGGAGCATTTTGTCCCCATGTTTGTAATGATCAGGTCTAGTATATTATCCCCCCTTGTGGGAGAGGTGACTAGCTGTTCCATTGCATTTGAGTTTATGAATTCCAGGAACCTTTGGGCTAGGGTGTTGGGGCTAGAATAGTGCACCCAGTCTATGTTAGGGTAGTTGAAGTCTCCCAATATGATGGTATTTGGTGAGACATTCATATCTTCCAATGTCTTCAGGAAGGCTGAGTGGGGTTCTTGAGATTGGGAGGGTGGTCTGTAACATGCAACCAGTTGTATAGCAGTTTTGCCTACGTATATCTGCTAACCTCACAAAATCCAAACATAGTGAAATGTTTAATATGTGAGGAGAATAAGTCTAAGATGTCTTCCCTGATTAGTTTAGCAGAACCATATTGGTGTCAAACGGGAATGGAAATCAAACCAGAAGTAGATAAAAATCAGGAGCAAGTGAATGTGCCAAAAAACAAAAAAAGAATATAAGGTGAAGGATCAGATGAGACGGCAAGAAATGTGGAAAATGCATAAATATATTGCAAGTATAGAAAACTCTTGGAACAACCTCATGTTGATCATGATCGAGTACAGGAATGGTTAAAGAGAGGTGAATTTAAACCAAAAGATGAAAGGTTAATATTGGTAACCCAAGATAGTGGACTAGGTAAACATTGATTTACAAAGTCCGTTGAACATGTGGGAGAAACAGACAAATGTAGCTTTTGTAAAACAGAACTGGAAACAGTTGCACATCTTGTTGCTGGTTGTGATATACTAATGGCAGAAGGACTGTATGCTGAAAGATATAATAATGTGGCAAGACTGTTGCATTGGGGAGTGTACAAGAATTATAATACTGAAGTAACTGAAAAGCACTAGGAACATAAGCCACAAAGCATTATAGAAAATGATGAAGTATATATCACATGAGATCACCCATTACCAACAGTTCAAAAATAGATGCAAGAAAACCATATATAGTAGTCCATGAAAAGAAGACAAAAGTAACATTGATCATTGAAATTGCCAGTGCCTACAGTGTCTTACATACAGACAGGCACAAAGTCATAAAATACCAGGATTTGCAGGCAGAAACAAGGGCAATGTGGAAAAAGGATATGCAGACAGTTCCAATTGTAGTAGGAGTAATGGGTCTTATTTACAATTGTACTTAGATATGTTACTGATACATGTAACTCCATATGAATTGCAGAAACAGTGTTTATTGGGCACATTGCTGGTGCTGCAAAGAGTACTTCTGGCTAACATGAAAGACTGAAACAATATTAATTTCATGAACTTTAATCATACTTTGACTTAGGAATGGGGTCCATTCCTGTTGTGGTATAAGAAACCCAGAAGACTTGGAGAAATTAAAAAATATAGATAGCAATAGATACAGATATATTTTGCAGGAGCAAGTCATGCTGCATTCCTTGATGTGAGGAACAAAGCTCATACTTGTATATTCCAGCTCCTTGGTTGCACAACATGCATGCAAAAAATGTCCCGAACTAATGAATTACTGACAAAGCATTCAGACAAACCATACACTGACTTCCTCAATTCCTGCTAAAATACTATGTACATATTTTGAATTAATCGAATGCAGTAACTCTAAACATACACTCAGTGTAGCTGAACTATTCACTATCCCAGAAACTGGTATTCTAACCCATTGAACAATCTGAAAGTTCTACATAAACTGCGTTTCTTACATGAATTCATAGAAAAGGTATTTCATTCAACTCTTGGACACATACATGTACACACACACACACACACACACACACACACACACACACACACACACACACACACACACACATATATGGGTTTACTTTCTTTCAACGAATACACACATTACTGAAACTCACATTGTGGACTCCAAACCTCTGAAAGTGCATTTCAATGAAACTGCACTTTACCGAAGCATACGTTTCTGAACACCGATCACCACTTCCAGCATCTAATTCAACAGCTGGTGCAGACAGGCTCAGTGCTCTCTTTTTATTGTTTAAGGTATTACCGGGAATGGCTATTATTCAGTGCTAGGAGCTTTTTGACAGAGATCATGGACCATATATATGGGTCTAGGACATTTCACTGAATGCACATTTCACTGAAACTCAAATGACTGAAAACAAATCACTGAAAGCACAATTCACTGAAACACATTTCACTGAAAGTTATATATGGCCTTTTCCCCACTGTAGTGTGACCCTGTAGTTAGTATATATAGTAAGGGGGGTGAGGGGCACCACCCCCCACATTGGGGGTTGTGGGGGGGCATAGCCTCAGTGAATTGAGTTTTCAGTGAATTGAGCTTTCAGTGAAAAGTGCACACTAATTTGACTTTCAGTGGAATGTCCTAGACCCATATATATATATATATATATATATATATATAGGCCTATTTCTAATAACTGACTGTTACATAGCTGACTTTCATATAACCAAGACGAAAAGAATGAAAATGCAGAAACCAGAATGGCAGCATTTTATGAGTGTTAGTAAACACTTGGCCGACATGCCCTGTTCTCCATTATAGTGTGATCCTGGAGTGGGTTATACGTACCTCAGTGTTAGTTTCGTTCACAGTCTGCCAAGTATTTACTTACCCTAGTAAAAAGGTAAGATTCAGGTTTCTGCATTTTTGTTCTTTTCATCTCAGTTATATGAAAGTTGGCTATGTGACAGTCAGTTATTAGAAGAAGACACATATACACACACACACACACACACACACACACACACACACACACACACACACACACACACACACACACACACACACACACACACATATATACATATATTAGACCAGTTGGCATAATAGTTAAGGTCTTTGCCTCCCATATATATTAGACCAGTTGACATAATAGTTAAGGTCTTTGCCTGCCATGCACAAGGTACAAGGTTCAATCCTGACCTCCAACCAATGCTTATTGGAGTTTGCATGTTGTTTCTGTGGGTTCCCTCCCACCTCCTAAAAACATGCTGAGTTGCCCTATAGGGGAAGAGTTGTACTGACCAATTGCTTTGGGCATCTACTGTGGTGCGCAGTATCCTCAAGATAGGAGAACATGGATCACAGACTGAGTGCCATGGCAGGGCTAGCCACTTGATGGTGTAAAATATGGCTGTAGGTGATTTGGTCATGTTGACTAAAGTCACCAAAATGGGTATGGGTGGTTACTAGTGATAAGTGGGTTGAGGACCTGGCCGACTCCAACCTACACCAGGGACTCATGTTAATGGTGGGAGGACAGTATCTGGCCCTATTGGCCAGTGTGTGCCCACCATAAAGCCCAGCAGCTCTGGGTCAATAAGCTACTGGCCAGCCTGTGTCTAGTTGCACAGCCGGGGTTACCTTGGATAGCTCTGTTGAGTGAAAGCTGGACATAAAAACAATCAACCTGCCAAACATGAACTGAGAATTGCTACACTTAATGTAGGTTTATGGACAGGACGTAGCTTGGAAGAGGATGACATGATGATGTGAAGTAGGCTGGACATTCTGTGTATCCAAGAGACAAGATGGAAGGGCAGTACAACAAAGCCACTTGGCTTGTGATCCAGAGTCTACTACTCAGCAGGGGGACAGTCTAGAAATGGTGTGGGAATTGTTGTGAAAGAGAGGATTCAGAAGGCAGTGAAGGGATATCATCAGAATTAGTGACAGACTCATGGCAATTAGACTCCAGTGTAATGATAGGGCAGTATTCATAATCTCAGCCTATGCCCCGCAGCAAGGTTGTGATAGTGAGGAAAAGAGTGCATTCAGACAGCAGTTGCAGGACCTACTAGATAAAGCAGGACAACATGAATTAGTATTGATAATGTATGACTTGAATGCACATACTGTGATAGACAAAACATGATATGAGGACTGTCTGAGGCCATACAGGTAGGGCAACAGGAATAAAGAAGGAGACGCCAGACTTCCTCCTAGTAAGGAAAAGGCACTGAGGTAGAATCTATGATTGCAAAGTCGTCCCACAGCGTAAACCACTGGTTGCCACAATCAGCTGCAAGCAGTGATCAGAGAAGGCTCTAAGGTCAACAGAGACCAGCCTGAAGCCCTGGATGTTCACTGGAGAGAAAGTACAATAGTTCAAGGAATTACTCAGGGCTCTAGCACCCCAAGAAGAGGAGAAAATAGGTGTAGTTGAAGAATGGCAGTGGCTCAAAACAGCCTGTGTTAGGACTACAGAACAGATATGTGGCTGAGCCAGGGTATGGAGATAAGGTACATAAGGAAAGCTGGTGGTGAAATACAGAAGTCCAGGAAGTGATCAAATGAAAGGAGTGTAGGAAAAATTGGGAGATAGAAAAGACTGACCAGGCCAGGAAGGAATACTGATTGGCTAACAAAGAAGCTAAGAAAGGAGTTTCAATAGCAAAGACCAGGGCATCAGAGGCACTCTACCAACTTCTGAAAAGTGACTCAGTAGGTGGTACAAAGAAACTATATCAGGTTGCAAGGCTAAGACAGAAAGATAAAAAAGATAGCCAAACACCCTTCATAAGGGATGCCAGCAACAACCTGCTCACCAGTCCACAGGACATCAAGGGCAGATGGAAGGAGTATTTCCAGCAGTTTCTGAATGAAGAAAACCCCACAAAAGTTGTACTGCCCCAGAAACAGCCTATGATGAGTGAAGAATAGGAGCCCACCCTAGAAGAAGTAAGAACAGCAGTGTAAGGAAAATGAAGTCAGGAAAAGCAGCAGGCTCAGATGAGGTCACAGCAGACATGATTAAGATGTTGGGTAAGATGGGGAGGAATAGCTCCTGAGGGGACTCATAGCAGCGTGGAGAGAAAGGCGTATCCCAGATGACTGGGGAATAAGTATACTTGTGCCAGTGTACAAGAACAAAGTGGGCATCCACAACCATGGGCCGCACAGGGGCATCAAACTACTATCACATTGCATGAAAGTTCTGGAGAGGATGATTGATAAATGGATATGCAGAGTAGTAGAATGTAAGATGGGAGATGAGCAGTTCAGATTCAGATCAGGATGCAGCACAACTGACCTGATGTTTGCAGTGAGACAGGTAGTTGAGAAGAAGCTAGAGACGAGGAAAGAGCCCAACTGGGTATTTCTACACTTGGAGAAAGCATATGACAAGGTCCCAAGAAAGCTGATAGTACTGTATTGGTTCAAAGTCCTAGAAACATTGGTAGAATTAGGGCAGGCTATGTACAAGTACTCAAATACGAACAGTGCTCGGCCTCACAGATGGGTTCCCAGTGCGAGTGGTTGTACACTAGGTTAAACTTTGAGCTCATTGCTATTCATACTGGTGATGGACTACATTAACAAACAGGTTGGAGGGGACAGATCAACAAAGTTACTGTATTCAGATGATGTGACATTACAGGCAGACTCTGAACAAGAAGTATAGCAAGGGATAGGGGAATGGAATGCAAAACTGAAGACAAGGGATGAAACTAAGTACAGATAAGACAGTGGTAATGGCAGGAAATTTTGGAAATCAGAAGTTAAGAATTGAGATAAAAGGGAAGATAGTGGAACAGGTAAATATCTTCAAGTATCTGGGAGGAGTGGTTGAAGTGAAGGGTGGTCTGAATAAAGAGGTCAAAGCTAGAATCAGAGGGGTTGCAACCAACTGGCATAGAGTTTCATGTGTAGTCTATGACAGAAGAATGCCAAAGAAGCTTAAAAGTAAGGTGTACAAGACAGTGGTGCAACCAATGCTACTATATAGTACATAAGCCTGTGCAGTAAAGGCAGAGCAGATAAAGAAGCTAGAGGTGATGGGAATGAAGTGCCTGAGAAGGGTGGTAGGATTCACAGTGTGGGACAGACAAAGAAATGGGGACATAAGAGCAGAAGCCAAAGTAGCTCCAGTTGCAGAAAAGACCAAAGAGAAAGATGGTTTGGACACACGTGCAGAAAAGAAGAAAATCTGGTGAAGAAGTTTTGGGACAGACAGGAAGAAGGTAAGAGGAAGTGAGGATGTCCAGCAAAGAGGTGGATGGATTGTGTGAAAGAAGATCTGCAACAGTCAGGCATGAGTGTTGAAGAAGGCAGGAGAGTGTCACTGAATCAAGAGAGATGGCGACAGTAAGGCATGAGTTTTGAAGAAGGCAGGAGAGTGTCACTGAATCAAGAGAGATGGCGACAGTAAGGCATGAGTTTTGAAGAAGGCAGGAGAGTGTCACTGAATCAAGAGAGATGGCGACAGTAAGGCATGAGTTTTGAAGAAGGCAGGAGAGTGTCACTGAATTAAGAGAGATGGCAACAGTTAAGACGATACCCCAACCTCATGTAGGAAATGGGAAAAAGGGTGGCTGCTGCTGATGGTGATGATATATATATATATATATATATATATATATATATATATATGTGTGTGTGTGTGTGTGTGTGTGTGTGTGTCTGTTTGTGTACAGTGGACACAAAGTCATCTCCTCACTGGATGGGTCTATGTGCTCCTGCTGGTCTCCCCCAGACTTGCCCCAATAAGATTTTAGGAGATCAAGGCATCTTGGATCCATATCATGTTGCTTGCAAGGAGGGATTTGTTTTATGTCCGATCCTTCCCTTCACTGTGTGTCTGTAAATAACACCCTGTATATAAGTGTACCACCACCTTCTATGAGAGGATGAGAGTTTATTCACAACATAGACACATCCATGAGGTAAAAAAATAAATTCAATATAAAAACATCCATAAAAACAGAACTGACAGGTTTTTCACTCACTGTATGTGAGCTTCATCAGAACACCAACATTGTCCTGTAAACGCCTTAAATTCAAAATCTGGCGCCAATTTTATCAGCTGTCACATTGTCTGAGTCATTAAACTTCTTAAAGCAGCAGTCATAAATTAAATGTTTGTACGTATACCTAACCAGTCTCTGTAAACTCTAATATGCTAACACAATAATTATAAAATATAAAATAATAACAGACATTTAATTTCTCATGGATGTCTCTATGTTGTGAATAAACTCTCGTCCTCTCATAGAAGGTGGTGGTACACTTATTGAAGTTTCCTGGCAGCTTTGTGTTTTGGTGGTGATTCCATTGTGTATATTTTGCAGTTGAACACCCTGTATATAGGAAATGCAATGGGTGTAACATGCCAGTCTGTTTCTCATGTCTGCAGGGAGCTGATATCAGCAAGCCACAGCACCCAATCTGCAGTTGACTTTCTAGCCCCCCCCCCCCCCCCCCAGAGAGTGCTTGGGCTGCTTAATGTGCCTAAGCATGCACCTACCCTTGATTGGGCACAACAGTGCATCAAATACTGTGTTTATATTATCTTATCGAAGTTTCAGAATATCGAATCTAATATAGTCGACACCATATCATCGAATTCTGAAACATCGAAAGATAAAAAAAAAATGCCCAAAAACAAAAATATATAAAAGCTTACCTTTGCAAGAAGGTGGGCAAGCCCCCCTGCACCCCCTACTTAAATATACCAACTCCAGGACCGCACTACATTGAACTAAATGGAAATCTCCCCTTACGGAGATTTCCATTTAAACGTTCAATGTTTTTTTGCTTTCGCTAATCTGGTGCCGACAATATCAGCTTTGATATTGTCGGCCTTCGACAATGTGAAGCAGACCCTCAAATACTTGAGCTAGTAATCAAACCTGGGTCATCTTTCCCTATATGCCTTTTCACTGGCTTCATATCCTGAAAATATATTTACATATCATGCATATTACTTTTTTGTATCTCCCTCTCTTCTTCAAGTATTATTGTTTGCATTATCAACACTGATTTCAAACACACAATAATATTTTTCAATCAGACCTTATTTTTAAGTGATTTGTTTGCATGGTCTGAAAGTTCTGTCCTCTTTATTGACATCTATAAGCCTGAACCCCAGAAACATCTCTCATCTCCATTCTAACTGGTGAAGATGTCTGTGGATTAATGTACCATACCTGACTCTACTTCTGTTTGCACTGGTGCGTTTTACATTTCTTTCATTGTTTCTAATACTGTTTTCTGCCACAAAACTGAAATTGCCTCAGCTTAAAATGAGGATGAAATAGTGAAAATCGTTTTACATTTATAGAGATCAAATATATTTTAAAGTATATGTAATACATTAAGCTGGATGAGCCTGTATATGATGCTGGACTGTTAAGTATTCAATTAATGCTATGGCCAGGATTCAGGAAACTAACAGACTATGTAATCCTGTTTGTAGGAGGATTGTTTAGTGCATTATCATCTATCCATTCACAATTCCCAGTTTCTAATTTTGGCACATGGGGTCAGGGTGTCACATCAACAGCCATCATCATCTACAGTCAATGTTCACACCACCGAGTCCTGATGCTGCTAGTGCATTATGATATGCTGTCGTCTTGGCATACATACATGAATGAACACTTACTTACAGACAGACAGACCCCCACACACACACACACGCACGCCTCTCTTAAACATCTGACCTGAACTACATTTGTTTTGTTCACCTTGTTCTAAGCATTATTAGCTACAAGAATGCACTTAACTCATTTGGAGTTACAGCAGCAGTACATACCAGATTTCCATAAATACCAAAGGACCTACAATTGTGCAGTAAATGCTATGTTATTCAGCACAAAAGAAATCCACATCATTTTTTGTATGCTGGATGCTTTTTATGCATTTGCATTTTGACAAAAATGGAGTTTTTTTTTTTAACGAAAACAGTGAATAGCTTTGGGAAGTGTGATATTTTTTCATGCATGGAAACATAAATCTGTTTTGTTAAACTGCAAAACATCTTAACAGGCATTTCTTATTAAACTAATCTGCATACCTTGAAAAAGTTAGTGCAGGTTGCCACAAGTACAAAAGTTGTTCAGCATTTGTCTTCAAAATAAGTGGTATTTTTAGAGATGTGCTCTGCATTATCATGGAATAGAAATAATGACAGTAAAAACATTCATATTTCACACTTGCTTTTCCTTCTAAATATATCAAACCTGATTCCAAAAGACCTAATCCAGTGGAAGACCTACCTGTAATGCGGACTTACTATGGTCAGATGCCAAAAGACCTGCCCTCATTGAAAGTCACTTGTAAGTTTTTTGAAATCTGTCCATTTCTACTACAAAATTCAAAATAAAGTATCAGTCCTTAAAATGGCAGAAAGTAATATTAAAGAAATGTTGGGGGGTCTAATGAATTAGAAGGATTTTTATTTGTACTTTGGGTAGTATTTTTCTCCTGTGTGTCACTGTACAACTTTTTAAAATTTTTTGAGGTTATTTTACTTTGCAAAGAAATGTTTTGTTTGTGCGCTTACTTTCCTTTCAAAAGCAGAGTCATGTTTTTAGTTATGTTTTTTTCAGATGCTTGCTTTAAATCTTGACTTTTTAGTCAGTTTTTATATTGTCAAACTGAATAGCTGAGGTAGCCAAGTTCACATCAAATTAAAGTTATGTTAAGGACATTATTTTAATCAGTCATTCTTCTTCATGTGAATATACATAAAGCCAAGACCCCTTTTCCAAATAAAAGTAATGTTAACCATTGTCATGAGCAAAATAAATAAATAAAGTAAAATAAAGGAAATGTTGAAGCAGATGTAAGAAAAATAAATCAGAAGCTCTCTCTTTTTTTCTTAAACTATGTTACCTCATGATATTCCATGGATGCTTTTGAAATGTTATATCACATACATTTTCTGATGTCTGGGTACCCACTGGTAGAACGAATCATAGCCTGCCCCTCATATTTGGTATGAACGAATCTGTCCAAAAGGCATACAACCTTGCCTTTTGGACAGATTCTTTCATACCAAATATGAGGGGTAGGCAGGCTTTAATGTATATTCAGGCTTACTGTGTATCCCCTTCTACGTATTATGAATGCTTTTTACAGAATCAAATCAACTTCAGTCTGACTGAACATCCATTTTTGTTAATGCAGTCGGTAAAGTATGTTTTTGTATTACAGCTTGCTCTGAATACTTCTCTACCTTTTCTGTTGTGCTTGAAGGATACCTTGACAAGTAATCTACCAAAATTATCCTACCCTTTTTGTATCATTAAATTTATTTAACAGCAAAAATAAATAGTAAACCTACGTAATCTTCTGTTTTAGAATCCACCTTTTCCATTCTTACCTTACTGTTGCTCCTTCTATCCTCTAGCCATTCCACCATCCATTCTGGAAGTCTGCTGTGTGAGTCCACAAACATCTCTCTGAAAAAAATACTTTCACAGATACAGGTAGCACTTATTCACTGCAGTCTTTATCATGCCCTCACCTTCCTCCTCTGTCCTTCCTTTAAGGAATGACCTTTGCACCTTCTCCTCCCACATCATTTGTTCTCAAAATGTTTTTTTGACATCTTCATGATATAAATGTGTTCCAGTATAATATCCTTCCCATCTCTTCTGGTCACAAACGAGAGACACTCTTGCTATTTGTCCCTGCCATCTCATATTTTAGGTGGGTTCTCCTTGTCCTCACAGATCCTTGATGTTCATTTCGTAATATGGCTCCCTGATATTCATAGGGATTCATAGGGATTACTCAAGGTAAACATACAGTCAGAGAAGGGGGGGGGTCTATACAGTGGATGGATCTCACCTTTTTGCTTTTAGAATTTCTCTCTCTGAGAAGACACTTTATATTTTGCTGTCACCGTGCACTCATTCTGCTCCCAGCGGTCCGACCAAGGTGTGATCAACACCCCTAGATTTTTCCTGCTCTGTCGACATCAGTTCTGTTGTCCATTTTCATGCCTGACACCCAAGTTTCGTGGCTCGAGTGTTTGCACTCAACACACCCCTTTCACTTCACTTGTTGATTCCTTACAGATGCCTCTCTATCCCCATCAGCTACTCCTGCAACTATTTTTGTGTCATTGGCGAAGATGTAGATCCTGTTCTCTGTGCCCTCAGACATGTCTAACAAACAAACTAAAGAGTACTGGACCCAGGATAAACTGCAATGATACTCCTCTAACTACTTTCCTATTTCCTGACATTGTACTGTCACCATAACTCTCAGTCACCTATTATTTAAAAGTGCAACTGTCCACTTCCTGAGTCTTGGTTCTTCCTCTACTCTGTCTAGTTGTCCTATCAGCCTCATGTATGAGACAATTCAAAGGCCTTGGTGAAATCCAGAGTGACTATATCTAGTGGTACTGGCTGTCACATTCACTTGAAACTCATGGAAATGGATCAGAATTCACTGATACCTTCATCTGGCCAGGAAATTGTAATTTTTGCTGTTTACCTTCCCTTCAGGATTTTCTCCATGATGTTTCCTACCACTGTTGTTAAGTTAAACAGTAATGTGATTCAGTAGATTCCTGCCCAGTACAAGGATTCAACACTTACTGTCTACCAGTCCACAGATCCTTGCCTAGCACTAGGATTCAACTCTTACTGTCTTCCAGGCACTTCTACAATAATTCTCTGGCAGTTGGCACAGGGGATTGAGGAGCTGTTAATGAACTGTTTCCTGTGGTCCAGTGGTCCAAGGTTTGATTCTCTTGGCTTCCATTACCCAACTGTGTGACTCTGAGAAAGTCATTTAACCATGCACTCATCTTGGGCTGAGTCTTTAAAAGGTCCATGGAGATTAGTGGTCTACCCTGGAAAGCAAATACGAATAAGATAAAATAAGTGGTCATCTGTTGAACATTTTGGTTGGGGTCTACTAATAGACTCACCTGTTTTCCAAGGACATTGACATGTAAAACCATCTTGTTCTTGTGCTTTATCATCACTTTTGTCTCAAACCCCTCTTTCTCTATCCTCATGTCTCTCCGCTCTTCTTACGATTCTTTCCTGCCTCAAATCAAACACGTCATATTCTTCTCACTTTCCTCTGTCAAGACTAAAGCAATGTATTCATTCAGTATGTCTACTTTTTCTTGTTCTTCTGTGATTTCCCCTCCCATATTTGCTCAGTCTGTTCTCCCACTCCTTTCCTTTGTTCTGTTGTGCACATAAAATCATCCTTCCCTTAGTCCTAACACCTACTCAGCTTCATATTTCGATGTCCTTTCCATCTATGTCTCCTTGTTTTATGCCTCGTCAATGCCCTCACAGCCTCCTTTCTACATCTTATAGACCATCTGCATTTTCAGTACACCTTTGTCTATCCATAGCCAGAAATATTGTCTCCCTTTGCCATTGCTGTTGCATGATCACCGCCTCAGTTTGCTCTGTTTCCTAACTCATCCCTGACTACGTCTCCAGCACTGCATAATCCACTCTTTTAAAATCCCAGTTTTGTCTTTTTGCCCTTATCCTTTTTCCTACTCTAAACCACAGTAGTGTCAGTGACTTAACTTGTACATCCCCCCACCCCCGAAGACACTAATGTCACCTAGGAAGGGCTGACTCAAGCAAATGACTGGTACCAGAGCCACTGTCCAAAACTCAGTAACAAAAAATCCATAATAGTCTCCTTTGCAAAGCTGGCTACCCCAGGAAACAACCTCATTGATAACACATTCCTAAGAGCAGTCCCTGTAGTCAGGGATCTGAGAATGCATGTAGACAGTAACCTGTCTTTTGACCATCGTTACAGTAGTAAGGAAATTATGCTATGTTGTGCAACTTATAAGCAAGACAATGGCATCTAGCTCCAATGAAAGTACAGTTGTGAAATCTTACCATAACAGTAGATGTTCTTCCCTTTACTGTTTCAGTATTCTTTACTAATAGGATCCCTGCCTAGGGCAGCTCGATGTCAGGACACTATACCAAAGCCTTAGGTTACTTGGTAAAAGTATGCACAGGAGTCTAGGTAGCTCCATCAAAAATAGAGTTAGTATCCAAACCCTTGAAAAAGCACCAGAAGAAGCCACATCCCTAGTACAATGAGCCTTTACAGAAGAAGGAAGACTCTTAAAAGAATAACACGTGTATGCTCCTTGAGTAGTGTAGGGCATAAAGGTGACATCCGGATGTACCATCCTCAAAATTGAAAGCTCCAGTAAGAGCACCAGTCCTAGGAAAACTAAGAGGTGATCAGTATATCCAGAAGAGAAAAGGACAAGGAGGAAGAGGGAGGGAGTGACTACTGCAACAGTGAAGGGAAGAACATCTACTCTTATGGTAAGATTTTACACAACTGTACTGTGTCCTTCTATATCACTTTTGTAGTATTCTTAACATCTTTACATCTGAGAGAGAGCCAAAGCTCAGGAAGAAACTTGGAAGGAGCAAGGACCATCAGAGCCCTCTAGGAAGCCATGAAGGATGGCCATAACAAAACCAGCTCTAGCTCTGGAGATTCAATTCAGCTTGTAGTGCTTGGTAAAAGTAGGCACAGAAGTCTAAGTAGCTGCCTCAGGAATAGAGTTAGTATCCAAACCCTTGAAAAAAAGAACTAGAAGAAGCCACATCCCTAGTAAAATGAGCCTTTACAGAAGAAGGAAGGCTCTTAAAAGAATAACACAAAGAAATAGCTTTAGATATAGCTAATCCTTGGGACCTAGGATGAAAAGAAACAAACAACTGATCAGATTTTCTAATAGACTTAGTCTTATCCAAATAAAATCTGAGTTGTCTATGCACATCCAAAGTGTGCAGTACCTTCTGACTGGCAGACTGTAGAGAAGGGAAAAAGTAGGCAAATGAATAGACTGATTAAAGGACAACTCATTCACCACCTTGAGTATAAAAGAAGGATTAGTACACAAGGACCCCTGTCCTTATGAAACACCAAACAGGAGGATAAGCCATAAGGGGATTAAGCTCAGACACCCATCTGGCAGAAGTAAGTGCCAACAAAAGACCAGTCTTCTATAAGCAGTGTTGCAAGGAAGCTAAAGCAGCAGGCTCAAAAGGAGCCGGAGTCAACTTCTCCAAACTAAAGTTAAGATCCCATGGAGGAGGATCAGGCTTCTAGCCTCAAATCTAGAAGCTGAAGGAGGAGATAAAGGCAGACAAGCAGAGACAGCTGATAAGTGGGCCTTAACAGAAGAATAAACCAACCCAGCATTGAGCAATTCACACAAATAAGAAAGAACCACAGGAACATCCACAGAAAGTAGATCCAGGTTATGACAGGTAAATACTGAAGGGGGCATTATGCTCGCTGATGGATCTAATGAGAGCCAAGTACAGAGATACGATGACTTCTCTGGACCTAGATGCCATGCCCTTGCTTATAAGTTGAGCAACAAAGAAGGATTTTCTTACTACCTTGGACACATGTTGCTCAAAGGCTAGCTTACTATCTGCATGAGTTCCCAGATCCCTATCCAGTGAAACAACTTTTAAGAGTGTTTTATTTATGATGTAGTTACCTAGCATGGCAGACTTTCTAAGAGGTCCTATAATGCATTTCTTGGTATTGAATTTTAAGCCATGTCTCCAGCACCAAGGGTATGTCTGTATTTGTTCTGCCTGAAGGGTGTTCTCATCTTGGAGGAATTCAATAACTGCTCCCAGTTTGCAATCATATGTAACCATGGTTAACCAGAGGCCTTTGATATCTGAGAAGTAGATGACAAATAGGAGTAGGCCTAGCACAGAGCCCTGAGGATCAACACTGGTGACCAGTCTCTTTGTGGAGGTGCCCTCACTGATTCTAACCTCATGGCTTCTATCCGAAAGCCAGCTAGCTATCCAGCATGTTTTAAAGGGATTTATACATAGTTCTGTAAGTTGTTTGACAATGATTGAGTGGGGTATTGTATCAAATACTTTAGGCAAATCTAGGTAGGCAGTATGCACCATTTACACCTCATCCACTGGCCTTAGTGACCTTTTCAAAGAAGTCCACCAGGTTCAGTAAGCATGACCTTCCTTTGACAAAGCAGGACTGGGATGGATCCAGTGTCTGTAGGTCTCCTATGTCTTTATTCATAATTTCCATGATCTGGAAGTCTGACTAGTCAGACTAATAGGTATGTAGTTTCTGGGATCTTTTGAAGGTCAACCCTTATGAAGTCCCTTATGAAGTGGGAAGAGAGTTACAGCCATCCATTCACATGGCACAAAGCCTGTTTTAAGATTATTGTTAAATAATGACTCCAGGAGTTCTGATGAGTCATAATTTAGACTATTCGGGAGGCATCTATGGATGTTATTGGTGCCCATTCAGGCCGTGTTCTTGGCTTTAATGAGTGCAGCCATTACATGCTCCCTTATAGTTGCAGAGTTTATGTTTCAGGTTCTTTTGGGGGGATGGCTGGGGATGAGAGGGTAAAGTTGGAACTAAAGTTGTTCAATAACAAATTCATTGTATTGCCAGGCTCCACGAATGTGGCATCGTTAGTCACCAGTTCGGCACATTGTTATGTGCTACTCTTGAGATTTCTGACATGGCTGCTTATGGTTATCTTTCACCTGCAAATGCTATCTTAACCTCAAAGTTGGCTTTACTTTACCAAAGTAGCCCTCTTAGTTGCCTATTTACTTTGATGACAGAGTTTTTATCTTTGTGGGAATTACCCTTCCTGATTTTTGTTGTATTTTTTTCCCTTTTTTGTATATCCTGTTTAATTAGGGATGTCATCAGTGCAGTTTGTTTCTGTGTCTAGTCTTAGGCTTATTACTGTAAGTACAGTAGCCTCTATGCAGCCATTGATATGGTTGTACAGAGTTGTGACAGCAGTTCAGCACAGGCTGGTGTGTTCTCGGGGTTTAGAGGGGCACTGAATTTTGACAAACCATCACTTAAAACGTAATTTGCCTTGGAATAATTCCTAACTCTTACTGAATTTAATTGGATTATGGAGCTGGATTTTCATTTCGAAGGAGACAGCTTTATGGTTGGACTTTACCAGGGAGGACGAGACATTGGTTGGGGGGACAGTGGTGGCGCAGCAGTCACTTTTATTTGTGAGCAAGAGGTCCAGTATGTTGGAGCCTCTAGTGGGTATACTCACTATTTGGTCATGGGTGTTTGTATTTACGAAGTCCAGGAATCTCTGTACATGTAGATTTGAGACAGTGTAAGATTTCCAGTCCATAGACGGCTAATTAAAGTCTCCCATGACTAGGGTGTTAGGTTGTATGTTAAGTGTCTACAGTAGGTCCATGTATGCATTCTGAGCTTCTTGGGACATAAAGGGTGAACTATAGCTGGTTAGGTTATGGCATGGAATTTTGTCTATGGTGAAATGCACATGAAGGAACTCCAGCATGTCTTCCTTTTTATAGGTTCATAGGTGTTTACTAGGCTAACAACCACAAGGGCCTTTTTAAGCCTAGCCATGTATCCCAAATCTCTGATGAGTTTTGATACCCTTGATAAGTATAAGCATAGGCCTGGAAGATGAACCATTTACAGGTTACCTGTTTGCATCAGAGACATAGGTGCTAAACCAGGGATGAATTTCTGGTTTCCCATCTAATTGTCCAAGTTGTACTTTTATTGGATTAGGGAGGAACTTTGCTTTACATGGATAGGGAGCCTGTTCCATAGACAGGGTAGTCTCTGGGATGCATACCTATCTCTCCAGCAGGTCCTATTTATATCACAGGCAAGGTTTACGTCTTTAGAACGGGAAAATCTGGTACTGTTTGTTTTGTGGATATGCAGAAGGTCCATCAGAGTGGGGTCTGACAATGTCCTGTATGCCAGGGATATATCTTCCCTCAAAAGCCTGTAGGAGACAGAATACAGGGATAGGGCCTTGAGGTGGTCTGCATAGGACATATTACTTATGTCCTGTATTCTTTTAGTGAGGAACCTCTGTGGCTGTTCCAGTTGTTGGATATGCTTGGTTAGGTACATACCAAAGGGGGTATTGTACTCAATGATAGGTCTGATGAATGCTGAATACAGTGGAATAATGACTTCCTTGGACTAAGATGCCATACCTTTGTTTATAAGTTGCGCAACATAGAATGATTGCCTCACCACTGTAGACACGTGATGATCAAAGGCTAGATTGCTATCTGTGTGTGTCCCTAAGTCCCTGACTACTGTGTCAACTTTAAGGGGTGTGTTGTCAATATGATAGTTACCAGGGATGGATGTTTGACCATCCTAGTGGTATAATTGTAATTGATGTTTATTGGGGGCATCGTCACCTTTAGCTTTTGTCTGTGCAGCTACTGGTCTAAAAGTGTGGAAAGTGCTAAAACCTTTCACTGCTAGGGTACTCTTTGCTGCTTTAAATAATGTCTTGGTAACTGCACAGATGTCTATATTTTTGAGTCTGAGGAAGGGTTTCAGGGAATGCACCTTTCTATTTAGGCTCCTGGCATTAAGCAATATCACCTTGAGGTTCAGTTGTATTGATTTTACTATGACAGTAGGTTTGTCAATTTGGCATTGCCTAAAAAAAGGCACTATGGGGGTGGATAACATTTTAGCTAGTATTCGAAAGCCTAGAGGTGAAAGGTACAGACCATCCTTGGCAAAGCAAAACCATGTCTTCCCAAGCTGACAAATATTGGATTCCCTTGGAATGACACCAGAAAGGCAGTCAGTTGTGGAAATCAATCACTTTTTGCTCACATTGTGGCATCATCCTCAGTGGTGGTAATATGCTGATCAATGCATTGTGACATCATCCTCAGTGATAAATTGTATCATTGTATCATCCTCAGTGGTGGTAATATGCTGCTCAATGCTAGGCTCATATCAGCCTGAGACACATTGTTTGAAAGCTCCATAATGTCTCTCTTCTTAAATCCAGGGAGGTATACCTTGGGTTCTTTACACTTACATGGACCATAATGAGATCATACTGGTACCTGTGGTATAATGACTTGAGTGTGTAAGTGATTTGGGTGGATCCTGGCTCCAGATAAGCAAGTAACAGCTGGTTAGAGGGGTATCAGTATGTCTTACAATGGAATCTCCTATGATGGGTCCTGGGAAATATGTTTGCTTCTCTTATGGGCTTAGTGATTGGGCTCCACTGAGAGTGATAGTATGTGTGGTGTTGGGTCCCCAACACATGGTCGACATTTGATAATGTTGAAGACCATATGGCCGAGACCATATGATCGATATTTGAAATGCTGACCATGAAGAACCGGCATCTCCGTACAGTGTGAAATGGAAAGATTTCCATTTCCGCACTGTAGTGCAATCTTGGAGTTGGTATATTTAAGTTATGGGGGATGGGGGGGTGCAGGGGGGCATAGCCTCCCTGCTAGTAGTTTGAAGGTAAGTTAATGTTGTGTTTTTTTTTTTTTATATTACATGGTCGACATTTCGAATGTCGATCATATGGTCTTGGCCATATCGTCTTCGACATTATGAAATGTTGATCATGTGTAGTAGACCCATGGTGCTAGGTGTTGTTTTTTCTGAGCACTTTTGGGCTTGCGGAGGCAGAGCTTTAACAATGGGTGATCTAGGTGATCTTTCTTGTTTAGGAAGATTGCTTTTAAGTGCCTCAACATACGTTAGTCTATATGCATGTTGTGTGTGTGGTTTTGACAATCTGATCTGCCCTTGTATGTATAAGTTTAGCCACCAGTGTCATGCACAAGATATAATGTTCAATCCTGACCTCCAGCTAATTCCTGTATGGAGTTTGCATGTTCTCTGCCTCTGTGGGGTGACTTCCACCTCCCAAAAACACGCTGAGTGTTATCAACTCAAACTCACCCAAGAATGTGGGCAGCAGCACAGGCTCTAAATGGTGGTCTGTAGGGAAAAGAGTTGTACAGAACAGCACTTTGGGCATCTGCTGTGGCGCACAGTATCCTCAAGACTCAGAATGCATGTCCTGGCAGGGATAGGCACTTCTTCTTTCGGCTTTTCCTGGTTAGGGGTCGCCACAGCGGATCACCTGTCCGCTCATAATTGGCAGTGGAGTTTTACGGTGTCGAGTTGCCAGCCTGGTGTCCAACCTTCCACAGAAGGCACACACACGCCCACACTCATGCCTAGGGCAAATTTAGAATGTCCAATCCACCTAGAGCATGTCTTTGGGATGTGGGAGGAAACTGGAGCACCCCGAGGAAACCCACACGACCACAGGGAGGACATGCAGACTCCACACAAAAGGCACCCCAGCCGAGAATTGAACCAGAGAACCTTAATGGTGTAAAACATGGCACTAGGTGACTCAGTTATTATTGACTAATGTCACCAAGTGGGCATGGGTATTTGCCGGTGAAAAGTGGGTTGATGATCTGGCATACTCTGACCTATGCCAGGGAACCATGCAACTCGCAGGAGAGCTGTATTTACCTCTATTGGCCACTGTGTGCCTGCCATGATGACCAGCAGCTCTGGGTCAATAAGCTACTGGCCATCAGGGGTCCAGTTGCCTATCTTGGCTTACCTGGGATAGCTCTGTTGAGCAAAAGCTGGATGTAAAACCAACCTGCCAAACATGAACTAAGGATTGTTACACTCAATGTAGGTTCACTCACAGGACAGAGCTTGGAAGTGGATGAAATTATTTATTTATTTTTTGACATTTGGATTACCAGGAAAATCCAACTGGGCAGAAGCCCATTTTCAAAGAATGCCCAGGGAGAAAAGATCCAAATTATTGCAAAACATTTTAAGAAAAATAATTTTACAATCTTCAAAAATAAAACAAAAAACATCAGCAGTTAAAATAATTATAACAAATTAAACATAATACAAAAACATTGGTTGAGAATCCATACAAGGGATATGACAATCATTTAATATTTAGATACATTTTTGACAGTTTATAGAGAAATAAAGGTAAGTTAGTCTAGTGCAAATAGAAATTACAATATGAAGTGAGGGAAAAACAGGCTTATGGTATATTTAGAGAGAAAGTCAGGGAAGGGAATTTAATAGAAGTGAGGAAGTAAGTGAAGAAGGGAGAGTAAGGAGGTAAAAAATAAAGAGGTACTTTTTCACATTTAGGGATAAACGTTATCCTGGTTTTGAGCAAGAACAGAGACAGAGTTTAGCTAGGAAGTCTTTCAGAATGGTTTTGAAAGATGGGAGGGAGGGTGTAGACCTGATGGATCAGGTAAGGAGTTGCAACCCTTAGCAACCTTGTATGAGTACACACAATGCCCAACAGATTTGCTAGGTATGTAAACAGACAGGAGTTTTTGATCATTGGATCACAATGACAAACTGGGAATATAGTTGTGCAGAATGTTTTTTACTGCTGGACAGGTAGGTGGATGCTGGATAATTTTATATGTGGTAAGAAGTTGTATATTTGTTAATTGATGTGACAGTTTCAGTGCTATACAGTGGTGGGTTCTGAAAGGGGTATATGCTGCAAATTTACCAACTTTGTTATAGCATTGTTCGAGTTTTCATTTTTATGAAGCCTTAGTAACGATAGGAGTGCCATAAAGAGTGTGGGGAGGAGATAAGTAGTGGCAAGTGAAGTTTTAGTTGCGTCAGTGAGAAGGTTTCTGGCTCAGTAAAGCATCCCTAGTTTTTTATGAGTTTTTCTTATGCAATTTTATATATGCATCATCAGGAGAGAGGACTTACAATTTTGTTTTTTCATGAGAGAGGGATTTGGGGAAATAAATAGTAATTTGTTTTTTTTTGGGGGGGTGAGCTTGAGTTGTGAGTTATAAAACCATGTTTCAGTGGCTGTTAAAGCTTCCTGAGTAATTTTTTGTTGGTGTATCACATTGTCAGATGTGCAAATGAGAGTGGAATCATCTGATTATTGTATTAGGGTGGCCTGTTGTTTGGAAGTACGGAGGGTGTTGGTGAGAATGTTAAAGAGGAAGGGACCAAGGATACAGTCTTGTGTTATACTGATGATGACTGGGAGGAAAGGAGAGAGCGTAGAATACCATTTTACTGACACCTATTGGACAGAAGGGTGGACTGAAAGAGACATAATAAAGACATTTGAAGTAGAAGTTTGCTGTGAAAACTGTGGCAAAAGCTTTAGACAAGTCTAGAAATAAGGAAGAGACTAGTTTGCCATTATCTTTAACTTTACTGGCAGTATTTATATATGTTAGAAGGGCAGTGCTAGTACTATGGGAAGGACTGAAGCCATGTTGTGTATCAGACAGGAGTTCTTCCTGCAGGAGACAGGCTATCAAATTATTTATTTATTTACATTTGTTGACCGTGAATGTCCAACTGGACGCAGGTCCGTTTTCAGCAGAGGCCTGGGGAGAAAAGCTCCACAAATTAAAATATTACAGACATAGTTACTAGTTACAGATTAAGAATCCTAGCAATTAAAATATTACAAACATAGTTACAGATGAAGAACATATTACATTCAGTAGATAACTAGCATCTGTTCTATCCACGAAGTCATAGCAGATATTAACAATTGTTACAATAAGAATTTACTGCCATATAATAAGTAGATAGGCATGGAAGTATCAGAGCTTGCTGTAATCAAGGGTAGTTTATGGGGTGGAAGAGAGGTAGAGGGTAGATGGAGTGGGAGAAGTTAGAGGGGAGAGTTACAAGGGCATAGCCAGCATGTTTTTAGGTGCGCTTTAAGTAATGCTTTGAAGTGGGTGCATGATGGTAAAGAGGTTATTGCGGGGGCAAAGGTGTTCCATAATTTTTCTATAGTGCTGGAGAATAGTGCTTCTCCAGCAGTGTTATTGGCTCTAGTAACCTGTAATTGATTTTTGTTGCTGGATCGTAGTGGTCTGTTGGTGAGATAGGGCTGGAGTAGATACTGGATGGATGGGACCTTTAGAGGATGGTTAACCAGTTTGTGGGCGAGTGTGAGTTGATACCATTGAAGGAGGTGGGGGAGTTCTAGCCAGCCTAGTTCAGTAAGTGAGAGACAGTGGTGACTGTGTTAGGATGCCCCGGTGGCGAATTTGGTGATTTTGTTGTAGCAGGTCTCGAGTTTATTTAGATCGCATTGCCTTAGGTTTTTATATATTGGAGAGGCATAAAGTAGGGTGGAGATAAGGTGCGAATTTGCAACTGAAATCCTAGCTGCTTTGGTGAGGAGTTGCTTATTTCTGTATAAGGCTCCTAGTTTTTGGTGGACTTTGTTTATGGTCATGGATATGTGAATGTCAAATTTGAGATTGTTGTCTATTTCAACTCGTAGCAATTTGGTGTGATCTGTTGGATGGATAGTGGTGTTGTCTTTTGCTGTGATGTTAAAGTGAGAGTTGTTTTGAGTATGTTTTGTGGGTTCGAAGATGAGGAGTTTAGTTTTGTTTGGGTTGAGTATTAACTGGGCATCGGATAACCAAGTTTCAACAGAGGAAAAGGCATGCTGTGTGACCTTTTGCAGTTCGGGTAGGGACTGGGGGGGCAGATGATGGTTGAGTCATCTGCATATTGTATGTGTGTGCCATGTTTGGTGGCAGAGGCTAGATTATTGGTGAAAATAGAGAAGAGTAGGGATCCTTGGGGAAGCCCTATAGAGACAGGTAGTTGGGGAGATATGTCATTTTGCCATACAACAGATTGCTGGCAGTCAGACAGGTAATTTTGAAACCAGTTGGTGACTGACTGAGAAAAGGATAGGTTATTGAGTACACAGAGGAGATGTTTGTGCAGGACCATGTCAAATGCTTTAGATAGGTCTAGGAAAGTAGCAGAGGAGAGATGGCCATTGTTTTTATGGTGAAGGATAGAGTTAGTAAAAGAGAGTAAGGCAGTGGTGGTGCTATGGTTTGGTCAGAAACCATGTTGAGTATTAGAAAGGAGGTTGTTAGTAAGGAGGTAGTCTGAGATTTGAGAGAGAATGCATCTCTTTAGTATTTTGGAAAGTCGAGATAGAATCGCTATGGGGCGGTAGATGGTTAGATCTGTGGAGGGGCCGCCTTTGTGAAGGGGAATGATGTGTGATATTTTCCATAGTGTAGGGACGTAGCATTCTGACAGAGATCAGTTAATCAAGATGGATACTGGGTAGGCTAGGGCGTCAGCTGCAATTTGTAGGAATTCACTTGAGAGATTGTCTACTGCTAATTTTGTGGGTTTAAGTTTAGTTAAGAGTTATCTTATGTTGGAGGTAGGAATGGGAGAAAATGAGAAGAGTGTGGGGAGATTACTGGGTGAAGGTGTGGGGTGTAGGGGAGGGGGGGTTGTGTTGTCTACCTAGTGATATTATGGTTTGTTTGAAGTGTGTGTTGAATGAGGTAGCAATATTTTCTAAGGAGTGAGGAATGTTAGGTGTAGGGGTATTGATTTTACATGGCTGGAGGATGGAGTTTATGAAGGTCGAGAATTGTAGTATTGGATTTTGTCCTCCTTTATTAGCTTTTGCGCCAGTGTTCCCAGTCTTTATATCGGTTTTTCATTTCTGACCTAGTGGTTTTCTGTAGCCATGGGGAGAGTTGGGCTTTGGTTCTGGTAAGTTTTATGGGGGCATGGTTATTTAGGATGCTTAGGAAGGTAGTACTGAAAAATTGGACTGCATCATCTAGGCTGAGGTAATTTAGAGGGTGCCAGTTACATTCTTTGAGGGATGAGATGAATGTGATTGGGTTAAAGTGTAGTTTTTTACTTATTTAATGGTAGATGACTGGTTTAACTTGGTATAGGTGTTTTTTGAGTAGGAATGTTGGGGAATGATCACTGAGGCTATCTGATAGGCAGCCTGCTATATAGGACTGGGGAATCTTGCTGACTAGTATCCAATCCAGGGTCGTGTGCTTGGAGTTTTTATTTATTCTGGTTGGTGACTGGACTAGTTGGGTGAAGCCATGAAGGTTTAGATGCTGGGTTGGATGGTTGCAGCAACAGGATTGCCAATCAATATTGAAGTCACCTAAAATTATGGTCTCTTGAGGGAGATGGTAGGTAGTCCAGCTTAGGAGGTTTTCTAGTGGAGGGATATTTTGGCCAGGTGGGAAGTAGCATCCTATTATGTTGATGGTTTTATTTTGGTTTATTTTCAGGTTGGTATATATTATTTCTTAATTGGCAATTTGGCGAGCTGATGAGTTTTGAATCTGGATGTTTAGATGCCGTTTAAATATTATAGCTATACCACCTCCTTTCTTGTTTAGTCGGTCTAGTCTTAGTATGTTGTAACCATTAGGGAGGATTTTCTCACTGGTAATGTGAGGTTTTAGCCAGGTTTCTGTCAGGATGATTATATCTGGGGAGTATAAGTCTATGGTGGCATGGAGTTCGCAGACTTTGCTGGCTATACTTCTGATATTTAGGCTTAGCAGAAGGAGGTCATTTGGTTTTCTACTGGCTGGGATTTGGGAGATGTGGTTGTTAGTTTGATTATTAGAAGTGGTGTTGGAGATGGAGGGGCCAGGGTTGGGGTGGATGTCTCCACTGAGGGCAAGTTTTGATATGCATGAGGTTATTAGTTTTATCAGTTTGTGAAAGAGTTTGCATTTTAGGGAAACTTTATGATTTGGTGCAGTCGGTAACAGATGTGGTGGGAGGGTTATTTTGTTAACTTGTAGGGATGCATTTAGTTTTAGTATTTTAGTTGATAGAATATATGGGGGATGCATAGGGATGGTTCTTGAGTTGGTGGAAGAGGAGCAGAGTGAGGGTGAGTCATGAGTGATGGAGTGAATAGTTGTACAGTGGAAGTGGTTGAGTGGGGGTATAATGGAGTTTTGGTAAGATGTAAGATATGCAAGGAGAGGGTATGCAAAGAGTATAAGTATGGTATGCTTATTCATGTTATCAGAAGAGGAGGGATATTAGTGGGAAGATGGTGGATTTAGAGTTGGGAGTAGTGTTGTGGTTGGTGGTAAAAATGATGGGAGGGGTTTGTTCTAATAAATGTAGGACCACCGGGGGTGGGAATTGGGGGCAGGGTGGGTAGCAAAGCAAGAAGAGACCTGTTAGCTGCTCTTAGGAGGGGTTGTGGGCTGGAAAACAATCAGATAACAGTGAATACAGGCCTTTATATAACTTCTGTGCTATGCATTCCTAGTGGGGGAGGAGGGTAGGGACTAATTGCAGGAGGAGTCCTGTGGGAGTGAGTGACAGGTCTCTCAACCAGATTCTGGAAGATGGGCAATTCAAACAAAAACAATCAACTGACTCAAACTGTAGCTAAGTGATATGGAGAGAGTACCAAGAGACTAGATGAACTGCAGTTAAGTAAATGGCAGTACAGTTCAAGGGGGAACTAAACTAGCACAAGTTAATTATTTCTGGTGTTACTAATTCTGGGGTAGTGCAGTTTAGTTTGGAAGTGGATAGCTATTGCCATACAAAAATAGTCTAATATTGACTGGTCACAGATGAAACTGGGGAAAAAAGCACAGTTGGATGTAAAAGCCATACATAAAAATTTTTAATTTTGCCTTGCTACTCAGAGAGAGGTACAGAACCCAGCAGTGTGTCATCAACTAGAGTCTGAAATGGGGTCTTACAGGATTTGGAGTTAGGAAAACTGGGCTAGCTAGACAGGCCTCTGCAAGTGTGCAAGCTTTAAACAAAAAAAAAAAAAAACAGTATATAAAGGCATTAACATTAAGTCTTTATGTTGAAAGTTAAGACATACAATGCATTTAATTTGAAGAAAAGCCGTGCTTGCAGAGAAGCCCTTGTAATATTTTCACTGGAATTGCACTTCAGCAATAGTACTTATTCAAGTTTGGAGGGTGGGGGGGGTGCACCTGCAGCCCAAGACATTTAAACAGATTGCATTTAATTTGAAGAAAAGCCGTGCTTGCAGAGAAGCCTTTGTAATATTTTCACTGGAATTGCACTTCAGCAATAGTACTTATTCAAGTTTGGAGGTTGGGGGGTGCACCAGCAGCCCAAGACATTTAAACAGAGCGAGCACACTTCACAGAGAGGGCAGAAGTATTAGTGTGTTTTTTAATAAATTTTTCAAGTAGTTTTGTGAGGGGAGATTAGATTGCTATAGGTCTAAAATTATTAATGTCTGTTGAATTTCCTCCTTTGTGCAGAGAGATAATGTGTGACTTTTTCCTGAGTGAGGGAATGTGGGATTCCTGGATTGACCTATTTATAAGGACTGAGACAAGATAGGCAATGCTATAGGCTGCTATTTTTAGGTACTCATTTGGAAGGTCATCAGCTGAAGAAGATCAAGGTTTAAGTTTGTTTGAGTAGTTTTATATATGATGTGACACAAGTTTGAAGGTGAAAGTGGTTGTGGTGGTATGTGGCTGGCGGGCTGGGTTGGGATTAGATGCTGAGGAATCCTTGGTTAGAAATGCTATACTATCTATAAAGCAAGAGTTGAACTGTATTACAGTTTCACATGGTGAGTTATTAGGAGAGAGATTTGGGTTGAATTTTTGGCCAGGATGTAATTTCTTTAATGGACGTCCAAAATTTTTTTAAAGCTGTGTTTAGTATTATTCTGTAAGTTATTATAGTAAAGTTTTTTGTCTTCATTTATTTGGTTTTTGGTACAATTGTGAAGCATTCTGAAGTTTTCAAGAAGTTGTGTTTTATAGTTTTAACATTCTTTCCATGCTTTTTTCTCTATCCTGCCCTAGCATTCTTGGATAGCCAAATGGCATTATTTGTTTTCTGTTTATTTCTTTTAAGAGTACAAGACTATGATACTTAGAAAAAGTTGTACTGAATTCAATTACAGCATCATCTAAGAGGAGGATTTTTGGTAAGTTACAGTTAGTAGATGATAGTGTAGTAATGTACATTCCTGGGTTAAACTTGGAAAAGTTACATATTTTATAAATATGCTGTTTAACTGGATGTGTGAGATGTCTAGTCATACAGACTGGGAGATGATCACTGAGAGAGTCTGACATTGTACCTGTGGTGGACCCAGTCTAATAAAGAATTTGATGTCTTGCTATAATTGTGTGCAACCATATGTGTTCACGCTGGATGTAGGGGAGTTAAGAATTTATTTCCAACCAATTGACGTTGACATTACCTAGTTTTTCTTGTGGAAGTGTTATGAATATCCAATGTAGGATACCTTCCAGTATAGCTATGTTGTTGCCAAGAGGGATGTAAAGGACAGTAATGCATATTTGTTTATAATTGTTTATTTTGAGGAAAACAATAAGTAGCTCTGCTGAACTGAATTTTGGCATTGGTCTGCTATAAGGGGAAATGTGGTGGGTTTTGGGAAATATTAAAACAATACAACCACCTTTCCTCTTTATACGGTCATTATTATATTATAGCCAGGAGGTATAACTTCAAGGTTGTTTATACTGGGTTTGACCCAAGTTTCAGTTACAGTGATAACATTAGGCTTATGTTGGGTAATCCAGTCATGTAGTTCAGCAGTTTTATTTCTTATACGTCTAACATTTATTGCAGCAAAAATTAGATCACCGCGATTGGGGGCTGGCTGTTGGGTTATAGAAGTATGTGGGAGAGAATTAGCTTCATGTTCATTGTGATAGGTTGGGCCATGATTGGGGGTGTATATCTCCTCCTAAAAGGATTTTCATATAGTGGGGAATTATGCATAAGTAGTTTTTGGAGCGGATTCTTGCACTTAATTTTGTTTTGGTTTGAACTGAAGTACAATTAATCAGTTTATATTTGGAATAAAGATGAGGGGCAGTATTAAATAGGTTTGGTGCAACGTGTGGAGAGTGTAAAGAGAAAGCATGAATAAGTGGTTGGGACAGAGTTGGAGAGATGTTGAGACATTATTGAGTGATGGAAGGATGAAAGCTGGCACAGTAGCAGGAGAAGAATAGGGGATAAACTGAATAGCAGCATCATTAAGTACAGGAATCTGTATTTTATAAATGTCAGGTAGAGAGGAAGTAGCAATGAAGAAGAAACAATAAATTACAGGACAGTAGGAGAATCAGTGATGGTGGATTCTGAAAGCAGGAAGAGGATAGGTAAGGTAAATATTTTCTGTAAAAGAAGAGCGGTAGGTTGTCCTGGTATCTTCTCTGGAATGTAAGGAATAGAGGGGTATAAAAAGCTAGAGTATAATGTAGTCAAAATAAGAAGAATTTAGGGTTTATTTGGCAAAAGAATAAGATATAGCGTGGAACAGATAGGTACTATTACATAGGGTTGTGATTATAAATGGAGCAGTGTAGGAGGGAGAAAGGCAGTTGGGAATGGGGCTAAAATTAAATAGAGATAGTGGAGTAGAAGACAAGAAACAGAAGTGTATGTGCAGAAGTATCAATCACAGAGCAGGCTTGGTTGTAACTGATAAGGTTAATACGCAGCAAGGTTCTTCATGATACATTAAACAAAAGCAGTATTCTCAGTAAGCTTGTAGGTGTAGGGCCTTGTGACAGAGCTCCTGCAGTATCGAGGTCAGATGCAGTGATCACAATATATTAAACAATGACAAAATTATCTGTAAACTTGTAGGGATGACATGATGGTAAGGGGAACACTGGACATCCTATGTATCCAGGAGACAAGATAGAAGGGGAGTGTAGCAAAGCCACTTGGCTTGGGAGCCAATGTTTTCTATTCAGGAGCAGGATAGATGAGAAAGGCTGTGGGAAATGTGGTGACTGAGAGGTTTCAGAAGACAGGGATAGATGTCATCAGAATTAGTGATAGACTCATGGCAATCAGACTCTATTGTAAGGGTAGGGAACTATTTATAATCTCAGCCTGTGCCTCAGAGCAGAATTATGATAGTGAAGAAAAGAGTGCATTCAGACAGACTTACTAGATAAAGCAGGACAATATAAATTTGTGTTGATAATGGGTGACCTGAATGCACATATTTGGACAGACAGAGCAGGATATGAGAACTTCCTGGGTCCACATGGGTGGGGCAACAGGAATAATGAAGGAGATGCCGTTCTAGACTTCTGTCTGGCAAATGGCTTGATGGTATCCTACACATGGTTCAGCAGAGAGACAGTCACAAGATTACATACAAGAGTGGCCAACATGCAATGCAGGTAAACTTCCTCCTAGCAAAAAAAGGACAGTGGGGTAGAATCAGTGATTGCAGTTATCACCAGAGAAACAGTCGGTCCACAGCATAAATGACTGGTTGACACAATCATCTGCAGCAATGGTCAGCGAAGGCTCTGAGGTTAACAGAGACCAGGCTGAAGACCTGGAAGTTGACTAGAGAGAAAGGGCAACAATTAAAGGAATTACTCAGGGCTCTTGCATCTCAAGAAGAAGAAGAAGAAATAGGTGGAGCTGGTGAAGAATGGCAACATCTCAAAACAGCATGTGTGAGTACTGCAGAAGAGATATGTAGCTGAGCCAGGTATGGGAATAAGTTACATAAGAAAAGTTGGTGGTGGAATGCAGAAATACAGGAAGTCATCCAAAGAAAGAAGGCATGCAGGAAAAATTGGGAGATAGAAAAGACAGACCAGGCTAGGAAGTAATACTAGTTGGCTAACAAAGAGGTTAAGAAAGGAGTTACAATAGCAAGAACAAGGCATCAGAGGCACTCTACCAGCTTCTGGAAAGTGACTCAGTAGGTGGCACAAAGAAATTATATCAGGTTCTTAAGACAGAAAGATAAAGAAGACAGTCAGACACCCTTCAAAAGTGATGCCAACAGCATGTGGACATCAAAGGCAGATGAAAGGAGTACTTCCAGCAGCTTCTGAATGAAGAAAGCCTTATAGATTCTGTACTGCCCCATAAACAGCCTACGATGAGAGAAGAGGAGGAGCCCACCCTAGAAGAAGTAAGAATAGCACTAAGGAAAATGAAGTCAGGGGAAAGTAGCAGTATCAGATGAGGTAACAGCAGATATGATGAAGATGGAGTGAAATATGGGAAAAAAGGCTCCTGAGGGTACTCATAGCAGTATGGAGAGAAGGGCAAATTGTAGAAGACTGGAGAATAGTGGCAGTGTTCAGGAATAAAGGGGGCATTCACGACTGTGAGCAGTACAGAGATATCAAACTCCTGTCACACTGCATGAAAGTTCTGAAGATAGTGATTGATGAACTACTGCTCAGACTATTAGAAGGTGAGATGGGAGATAAGCAGTTCAGATTCAGGTCAGAAAGCAGTGGAGCTGAAACCACATTTGCACAGAGACAGATATTTGAGAAGAAGCTATTGATGAGGAAAAAGTCCAAATGGGCATTCCTAGACTTGGAGAAAGCATAAGACAAGGTCTCCTGAAAGCTAATTTGGACATTCCTATAGTGGTTCAAAGTCCTAGAAACTTTGGTAGAATTAATGCAGGATACAATGACTCAAGTACTAACTGTATTCAGTCTCACAAAGGAGCTCCCAGTGGGAGTGGGTGTGCTCACTGTTATCTCTGAGATCACTGCTGTTCAAGCTGGTGATGGACTATATTAGCAGGCAGGTTGCAGGGGACAGATCAATAAAGTTCCTGTATGCAGGTGACATGGCATTACAGGCAGACTGAGCAAGAACTTTAGCAAAGGACAGGGGAATGGAATGCAAAACTGAAGGTGCAAATGATGAGATAGCTTTAACGGCAGTAAATGGGGAAATGGGGGAAATCAGAGTTAGCTGAAAATTGAGATAGAAAGAAAAAGTGGAACAGGTTAATAGCTTCAATTATCTGGGAGGGCTGGTCAAGAATAAGAGAAGTCTGAATGAGGAGATTAAAGCTGTAGTCAGAGGTGCTGCAGCCAACTGGCACAGGGTAGTTTGTGACAGTAGAATATCAAAGAAGTTGAAAAGTAAGGTGTACCAGCAGTGTGACCACTGCAACTGTATGGTACAGAAACTAGGCAGCAAACGCAGAGCAGTAGAGGTGATGGAGATGAAGTAGGATGTACTGTGGGACACATGAAGAAATGAGGACAGAAGAGCAGAAGTAAAAGTATCTAAAATTGCAGAAAATGCCACAGATAATAGATTGCGGTGGTTCAAGCACATGTGCAGAAAAGCGAAAGACAATCTGGATTTGGAACAGACATGATGAAGGAAAAAGGAAACAGAGTTGTCCAACAAAGAGGTGGGCAGATTGTGTGACAGGAAAACCTACAACAGCCACGTTGAGCATGAAGAAGGTAGGAGAGTGGCATTGAATAGAGAGAGATGGTGACAATTGACACGACTCCACGACCATGGAAAAACGGAGTTGATGATGATGATGACGATTACAGTCTTTTATTTAAATTTATAATATTTGCTGTTGATTTGACCAAAGTATTTTTCTTCAGTTCTCTTAGTGAACTCCCTGCTGACATTTTTGATAAATTCAGAGCTATATCTTGCTTCTTTCAGCTCTTAAAATAATTTTAGTCAACAGATATTTCTGGTATTTTGTCAGGGCAGCTATTTTTATGTTACAGCACTAGAAATTCAAAAAATCATAAAATAGCTGTCTGCTTCCAGTCATAGCTGAGCATATTACTCATTTCCTGTTACATTAGCTAGCTTAGAATTAGAGCCGGTGGAGTCTTGTTTCATAAGTGCTGCACCATCTGGCATTGATGACTAGCTTTGTTTCTTTGTCATGTAATATGAAAAGGCTGCTGAACCAACACAATCATTAGCTGATGGACATAATATTGCACACTGGTGGTGCTTTTGTAGACTGCAACATGAATTATTGTACGTGTATTATGCACAATCATGTTATCTATGCTTGTCTATTATTTGTTCTAAATTTTACATCTGTCCTTTCAGAATAGGATTCAGTTGCAGTGTGAATAAGGAGAAAAAGCAATTGCATTTAAGGGTCCTTCTAGGTAGCTGACTTCATGAAATGAAATCAGCAATCTAACTACATACATACTACTCTGGAACATAAGACAGATTTTCACCTTTTCCATTGTTATTGTTTGACAGAGCTTAGGAAGGCTTCATATGTGCTAAATGCTTTCAGGTAGAGCTCACTCACCACAGACTAAAATTCAATGTTTCATATTACAGGAGGGTCAGCACTATTGACTACCTGGATAAGCCGCAGGTTCTGTTTTGTAGTCGTACAATTAGGAGCTGCGGGTGTCAGAACTGCATGACTGAGACAGAGATTGCTGGCAATTTTTCAGTTGGTGTGAATCTTTGCTTTACCCGAACCTAATGGGCTGGAAGATTTTATGATGTGTAACACTGATTCTTTTTTTTTTTTTTTTTTTATCTGTTGCTTACATTTAATGGCTGACCTATATTTCTAAGTGGCTTAATGAAAGGAATTTCATTTATTCAAAGAAAAATCACTTTCATTGCAAAACATCTTCCATACAAAATAGATAAAACTTAGATATAAAAAATACAAGAAAATAGCTTTAAAAGCATATTTCCTTTAGTCATAACATATCACAAAGTAAGCACGTTCTTCCCTACAGACTTCATAGTATTGTCAACAACTGTCAAAAACAATTGGCTTTGATTAATGTTGAGATTGGAGTCTGGTTAACTGAGAGGAAAGAAGATAGGTATCTTATTTTAAGAAGATGAAGTTCAAATTATATTGGTGATTAAGACATTAGTTGACATGGGTGTGATGTGGCAGAGATGGGAACAAAAATGTATCACTGTCTGATCTATATCATTGAATATTGTCACTCAAGTACTTCAGGTTTCTTACTAAAATGCAAGTATACACACACATATATGCACATGTACATAAACACACACACACACACACACACACACACACACACACACACACACACACATACACACACACACACACGCACAACAACTAAATAAACCAAAATAATTGAAATGACAAGCGTACATCTGTACTGACAGCATAATTTTTCTAGCTACAATTCACTCAGTATCCCAAACTTAAAGCACTGCATTACATTAAACTGCAATTTAATAAATAAAGAAGTTGGTGTAAAAATAAGTAGGCTTACATAAACTGCTGGTAACACTTTAAAATACAGTTCAAGACCATTTTTAAAAGCTCAGTAACTAAAAATGTATGCCTCATAATACAACAAGTTGAGGACATATAAAGCTAATTTTTATGCTTTTCAAAACATCCATTTAGATAATCTTCCCATTTTAGCCTTAAAGCATGTTTTGACTTAATGACTTCAACTCCTTTACTGACTGCCGTATTCAGGTTTAAGCTGTTTGCATTCAACAGTATGCATTTCCTTTTCATCAGAGTCGTATTTGTGTTATGTACCCATATACATATGTGTGTGCATATTTGTGAAATATATGGGGGTCGGGAGGTATAATAAAAACCTGCTAAAGTGGATTTT